>NC_136517.1:9197500-9205000 GCF_053919585.1 Euprymna scolopes
ATAGATATATAGATAAGAAAATCAGATTTTATGACTGAAGGATAAGCGGCAATCTCGTGACACCATCTTGAAAACAATCTGAAGGAATAAGGGAGATAACTCCAAATAATTTACACTTTTGCAAGATTTTACTTGGAAGTCACCACTTATCAAGGCCCGGAAGCCACTTGGGGATAAGGATTATTGCATGTGCAGTAATCAATGGGATAGTATCGTAGTAATCGTTAGTATTGGAGATTCGATAAAGTGTCTTACTTAAGGGGGCAGTTCGTCAGGAATTTGTTTATGTTGGACTTGAAGACATCCAAGTTGTAGTCAGGTGGGAAACAGGCAGACGGAAGAGAGTTCCACTGGCGTGCACTTCTAAGAAAGAAGCTTTGTTCATGGAATCTACGTTTTGGTTTTGGCACAGATAAAGAGTGGGGAAAATTACTGACAGTGTTTTCAGCTAGACGGGTGTTTATCGTGAAAGATTGGCGATGGAGGACCAGGGATTGGAGTTCAGACGAGCACTTACCATGGAAGTAACGAATATAAGTTATATATATATATATATATATATATATATAAATATATATAAATATTTATAGTAATTTATAAAATATATATTCTGCGTTTCATCCACTATAGGATTCGTCAGGCTTATGCATAAGCCTGACGAATCCTATAGTGGATGAAACGCAGAATATTCAGTGTAGCTTAATCGCCATATATATTTTATAAATTACTAACTAGCTCTACCTACGTATTGAGCACTTTTGAAGTAAATACTTAAAGTTTACGCATAAATCTATACGTTCGTATATTAAATTTATGTGAGTAACTGAAGTAGTTATATATATATATATATATATATATATATATATATATATATATATCCGACTTTGATATTGAACTTTTCATTTTGATTGACTTTATCTGGAATTCTGTTCCTGTTTACAAAATCGACAGCTTCTATTTAGAAGGCAGTCATTCTCTGATGACATTAAATTGTGTCGAATTCCGAAATTAAACTAATGAGGAGCACCTGCCAAACGCTATTCTTACTCGAACATCTTATCGATATCCACACATACAATCGACACACAATTACACTTAAGATGTCTCCTTTGTGTCTACACTTGTTGCACGCATCTATACAACGAGTGTTCGATTTTTTTTTTTGATTTTTTTACAGAATTTTTCACTTCGTTTTTATTTGTCTGCTGTGCAAATTCATTCTTACCGTTTTCGGAATGTGCTTTTTCCATTTGTTAATAAATCATTATCAGTAGAGAGGAATTCTCTCTTTCTCTCTCTCTCTCTCTCTCTCTCTCTCGCCCTCTCTCTCTTTTGTCCTCTTTCTCTTTTATCTCCTCTCTTTCTCGTCCTCTCTTTTGTCTTCTCTTTCTCTTTTGTCGCCGTTCTCCCTCCCTTTTGTTCTCCTCGTTCCTGTTCCCTCTCTTTCTTTCTGTCTCTCTCCTCTCTATTACCCCTTCTCTCTCTCTCTCTCTCTCTCTCTCTCTCTCTCTCTCTCTGCTATCAATTCAATCACTCTTTTTCTTTCACTAATATTTCTTGCTTGCCGTCTTTTTTTCTCTCGATTGTATCTCCTCATATCGCAATCAATAATATTAGAAATCACATAGACCCAATAGATTGTAACACATAGATATGCATGCAGTGTCAACAATGTTTTAATAAATAAACGATTTTTTTTAATTTTTTTATTTTTGCTATATAATCCCTTGCATTTGTCTAATGGATGCCATCTCAGGCTATGAAATCGGCAATGCCAAGTTAAAATCCAGTCGGATCTAATATTAATTAATTAACTAACATTAATACTGTTGCAAAAACTATGAACCTAGAATACCCTCAATCCATCATGGATAAAAAATAGCAACTTGTCTTTAATTGATCGTATAAAATGAATTGTTTGCAATAAGAGTAGAAAGTAAACCTTGTCTTTACTTTCGTAACTCTAGCTTTTCTTATTTATTTAGTTTTTTAATCCTCACATTCCATGAGCGATGTTTCTGATACAAGGGGGAAAATTGCTGTTTTCTGGATTTAAATGTATCTATTTAACACTTATTGTGGTTTAATTTATTGCTTTGAAGCTGTATTTTTTTTTTAGTCCCTTATATCAAGTAGCTTCATGCCTTGTCTGGAGCAAAAGATTGATTTACCATTGAACGGACAAACCAAATGCTCATGACTCTTAACAAGTTTGATTTGTATTTAATCATTTGAATGACTGTGCTTATCTTAATTGTTATTTTAACGTTTTGGCCGATGTAACCTCCAACTTTATTGGGATACATCTTTTTGACTTTAGGGACCTATACAGACTTTTGAACTGATCCTTTTATTTAAACTGCTGGAGTATTGTTCTTATTCCATCAGCCACTTTAGTCCTTATTGCCTGTAATAAGGATTGAACCTTCAGCCTCCAGAAGATTGTCACTTCGAAATGATTGTTAATCAATACATTTAACTATTAATTTTTATTTATTTTTTTTTACAAGGTGGTCACCACTTATCAAAGCCCGGAAGCCACTCAGGGATAAGGGTTATTGTAAGTACAGTACGTTAGTGTGAGTATTTAATAAAGTGTCTACTTAAGGGGGCGGTTCATCAGGAATTTGTTTACGTTGGACTTGAAGACATCCAAGTTGCAGTCAGGAGGGAAGCAGGCAGACGGAACAGAGTTCCACAGGGGTGCAGTTCTAAGAAAATTAACACTTTTATCTGCTCATGAGAACAGACTATCCTCGAACAATAAAAAAAAGAGTTAAGTTCGACACTCCATCTATGAATACAGGGTGGAAAGTTAAAATTGTCGCCCTATTGTCGCCCTAGAAAAGACAACATGATTCCGTGTCCATTTGATGAAACCCGGTGTTCTTTTTTGTTACAGCCCATCTACTAGTTGGCTAGTTGTGTACAAATTCCAAGAGCGATAAGAGCCTTCTATAATGTCTGAAAGTGACACAATGTTCAATAAGCGAGATCGGAGATGCACCACTGTACAACTCATGCTCACTATCTATTCGTGTTATGACTGCAGGACGATTGCCAGCACCCTCAAAATGCAACATTGGATTGCCACGAATAACAGGGATGCACCCAGGATGATGAAAATAAAGATGGTGGGATCCTTCTACCGTTCCAGAAGATATCTCACTACTGATGCAATTCTCTATCTATATAAAAGCCAAGTACGTCCAAGGATGGAATACTGTTGCCATATCTGGGCAGGAGCTGCTAAAAACAGCCTATCCTGCCTTGACAGAGTACAAAATAGACTCCGTGGCTTAGTGGGGGATGCCCTTTTCTCTACCCTGCAACCTCTCCTTGTTTTATCGTTATTTCCATGGCAGATGCTCGTCTGAACTCCAATCTCTGGTCTCCCCTCGCCAATCTTTCACGAAAAACACCCGTCTAGCTGAATCCACTGTGAAAAATTTCCCCCACTCTATATCTGTGCCTAAATCAAAACGCGGATTCCATGAACAAAGCTTCTTTCTTAGAACTGCACGCCTGTCGAACTCTGTTCCGTCTGCCTGCTTCCCTCCGGACTACAACTTGGATGTCTTCAAGTCCAATGTTAACAAATTCCTAATGAACCGCCCCCTTAAGTAAACACTTCATCAAATCTCCACACTAACGTAATGTACTTGCAATAACCCTTATCCCTGAGTGGCTTCCGGGCCTTGATAAGTGGTGATCACTGTGTAAAAAAAAAAAAAAAAGTTACTGGTCACGGTTATGGTCTTTGGTGTGGTTTTAAGTGAGGGCCACATCATGCCACCTCACATCCTTGAAGCCGGCTTGAAAATCAGCACCAACGTGTACCTGGATGTGCTGAAGAGTGTGGGGATCCCCTAGTGAAATCAGATGGCCACTAGCAGATCATTGGTGTAGCAACAGGACTCGGTGCTGACAAGTTACCTGAATTTATTTTTTTCAATAAAAGTTTTAAAAGAAATCTGTAGTGGTGTTTTCTTTAGGCGACAAATTTATCGTTCCACTCTGTATCATGAGAAAATTGAAAATGATGGATGGAATGAATAAAATTTCATGAGTTATGATGACGGTTTATGACAAGTATTAGTTGACATTGACTTTGAAGACGACCATGTTGTAACCCACAGGGAAGCAGCCCCATGATAATGTTCCATAGATGAGAAGTTATTTGAAAGAAACTTTTTATGGAAACTGTTTTTAATGTTAGGCATACGATGGAAGAAATGGAAGTTCTTTACATTTTGTGGCAGATGAGATATTTTTTTTAAAAATCGCTCTAGACAAGACATGAAGTCACTTGATGTCAGGATCTTAAAAAGAAAACTGCTACTACAAAAACGCGCCAGTGCTAAGTGTTAGATGGATAGATTCTAACCAGGACAAAAGTAATTCTTCCCCCTTTGTCAGAAACATCGTTTGTAAAATGAGGACTAAATGGTGACATAAGGGATCCAAGAGTTACGAAGCTGCCGAAAATAAACTCAAGGTTCACTTTATGCTTTCCTTGCTGTGAATATATTCATTTCGTGAGATATATTTTTCCATCGTTGCAACGCATTTATGTTTTTCTATCTCCATTTTTCTTTCAATTTGATACATCTTGGCGGAAGACATCTTTTTTCAATCTTAGATATACTTTGATCTTTTAAAGCATCAACTCACCTGATTCATTTTTCTTTTTTTTTTTTTTTTTAGTTTAGTTTCCCAGTTTCTCGATCTGTGTACACATTTCTCTTCTGCATCTCTTAGTCATCTTTTCAGATCTGCCGCCTTCACTTTCATTTGCTCAAGAAGGTCACCTGTCGGCCATTTGCATTTTCTTGATTTGCTTTTTAGGCTCATGTCACTCATTTTTCTTGAAAAAGTTCTTCCCTTTGAATTCCTGACATGTTTGAAAGCCTCAAGCTTGTTTTTGATATTAATCGCATGTTTTCTTAAAGATGGAAATAGTTCTAGAAACTTTCCACGTTGCAGATTTAATATTACATAAATTGTACCTATTCGGTATTGCCCGGGATGCAGTGAAGTTATTTTATTTTATTTTTTTATTTATTTACACATATTATTATAGCTCATGTTCTTCACTTGAATATGAGTTATCCCCCTTGCATATTTTTTTTTTTTCTAGATGATTATTGAAACATGTTTCATCTTATCAGTCATCAGAGCTGGACTAAGTATATTTTTTAAATAAATTATAGCAGAGTAAATCATTATATTGCTAATAACATGGTAGAGCAACAACAAATGAAAATTGGTTAATCAGAATCAAAGTTTGATTTGTCCATTTTAATATGGTTTTGATCTGAATTTTAAAATCCGACAAGATAACTTTGTATGTTAGATTTACTTCTATAACTTTCCTCATCTTTCACTTACGTTGAACTTGGTCAGAATCTAATTATAAGGGTGTGTTTTTTTTAGAGAGAGAATTTTAATTTAATTACTTGCCCCCCCCCCCACAAAAAAACATGCGTGTCTGCACATCTTGTAGAGTTTGGCTACTGAATAATAAAAAAAAAAAATATGCATGTCTGCACATCTTGTAGAGTTTAGCTACTGAATAATAGAAAAAAAAAATATGCATGTCTGCACATCTTGTAGAGTTTAGTTACTGAATAACAGAAAAAAAAAAGCGACACGCAGTTGATTTTATCTTTAATGATCGCATTATTCTTGACAATCGTATGCAAATTAGAAAATCTTGGGCTGCATATAGGCAAGCCGTTTGAAGACCAAGGAGTTCATTGTTGAGGAAGGTTGGCTGTGCACAGGTGCTGCATTAAAGCATGACATATTTGGAAGCTGAGAGAATGCATTGGGAGTTAAGAGTTGGTGTCTATTGTGGCATCAGTGAAAAGGGGTTCAGCCAATTTATTTATTTAGAGTACAGGGGTTCTGTCAATTTATTTATTTAGAACACAGGGGTTCTGTCAATTTATTTATTTAGAGTACAGGGGTTCTGTCAATTTATTTATTTAGAACACAGGGGTTCTGTCAATTTATTTATTTAGAGTACAGGGGTTCTGTCAATTCATTTAGAGCACAAGGGTTCTGTCAATTTATTTATTTAGAGTACAGGGGTTCTGTCAATTCATTTAGAGCACAGGGGTTATGTCAATTCATTTAGAGCACAAGGGTTCTGTCAATTTATTTATTTAGAGTACAGGGGTTCTGTCAATTCATTTAGAGCACAGGGGTTATGTCAGTTTATTTATTTAGAGTACAGGGGTTCTGTCAATTCATTTATTTAGAACAGAAGGGTTCTGTCAATTTATTTATTTAGAGTACAGGGGTTCTGTCAATTTATTTATTTAGAACAGGGGTTCTGTCAATTTATTTATTTAGAGTACAGGGGTTCTGTCAATTCATTTATTTAGAACACAAGGGTTCTGTCAATTTATTTAGAGCACAGGGGTTCTGTCAATTTATTTAGAACAGAAGGGTTCTGTCAATTTATTTATTTAGAGTACAGGGGTTCTGTCAATTCATTTAGAGTACAGGGGTTCTGTCAATTCATTTAGAGTACAGGGGTTCTGTCAATTCATTTAGAGTACAGGGGTTCTGTCAATTCATTTAGAGCACAGGGGTTCTGTCAATTCATTTATTTAGAGTACAGGGGTTCTGTCAATTCATTTAGAGCACAGGGGTTCTGTCAATTTATTTAGAACACAGGGGTTCTGTCAATTTATTTATTTAGAACACAAGGGTTCTGTCAATTTATTTATTTAGAGTACAGGGGTTCTGTCAATTCATTTATTTAAAACACAGTTTTTAAGTTTAAAAACATCTTTCCAAATAATTTATTGCTGGTTACACACCACCTCTTGCTGTCTGCTCAGTTTAATTAGTCCATAAATTTCATGGATGTATGGCCTTAAAATAAACATTGTAATCACATAAAATGTTAGGTTTATGGTAGATGTGTGCTCTTCTACCCTGTTTTCAACAGACTTCATAACTATTTTGCTTGGTGGTTGTTGGGGGGGGGGGTGGCACTGTTCGCAATCCAAGGTTATTGATGTAGACTGAACAGCACCTCAATTCCCATTGCATAGAACATCTGAAAGGTCATCTGTTTACTTTTTGCTGTGCCCTTTGTTTATAATGTATCATGTTTATTAATTTTCAAATTAATTTCTCGCAACAAATAATTTAAACCAAATGAACACTAGCTGATGTAACTAATAATATTCAACACTTTGTCTATAATTTTTCTTTGTGTCCATTGCATATATATATATATATATATATATATATATATATATATATATATATATATATATACAATATATATATTGTTGGGAGGATGCTGCTCTTCAGAGGGCCATGTGGAGCAAGGTGGTCCATGAAGGTACGGTTCACTCAGAAAAGAACCTCCACAGACTTGCAGAGAAAGGAGAGATCTACTACCAGCACAGCTTCTTCTTATCTCTTCCACTACCCAGACGATCACCCACACATGCCCCCACTGCAATAAAGTCTGTG
>NC_136517.1:9210000-9257500 GCF_053919585.1 Euprymna scolopes
AGTACAGAGTTAACCTTTTCCAATAGAAAACATGGCGACTTATACACTTGAAGAAGGTTGGAGGCTACATCGACCGAAACGACGTGCAAATAACACTCAAGATGAGAACAGTAGTCCTATTAATATAAATACCCATTCCTTATCTCAAAAATTCAGAACTGTAAAGTTTCTTGTCAGTTTCGAACAGCAAAATTTGTCTCCCCCACCACCATTCTCTCTACTTACCCCCCCCTCCTCTATCTATCCATCACCTCTTTCCTCTATTTCTTTGCCACACTGCAAAAAAAAAAATGACGATGCATTTCTTTTTCTATTCATTTTAATGTTCTGATTATGTGGCTTTATCCCGCACTAAATATTAGAATAACATCTAACCTTTTATATTCGTTAGTTTTAAATTACAATTTGTGTGAAACGTTTGCAGCTGCTTCTCAAGGAAAAAAAAATGGAAACAAAGAAACTCATCTCAGCAGAAAATACTCAGATATTTTGACTCTGAAATACAGACATATATAAACTCTAAACCTAAAGGAGAAAATTTAAACATTGTAAACTTGTTAGGCATAATTTGCCGTGATGTGTATGCACTACGTATGCGCAAATATGCATTTATACATTTAATTGTGCTAATTTATCGATGTTATGATATGCAGATGTCGTTAGCTCAAATGGTAGCAAACACCATAAGAGAGCTAAATGTTTTGATGTTTGGGTTTCGATCCTAGTTAATAGCACCAAAGTTATATTTGTTTTTTTAACTTTTGAAATCACTACTTGTTTTTAAGTATTACTGTGTGCGTTGGTTTAAGATACAGAAAATATAAAAACGCGAGACAACCACAACTCCTCGCATAAGCCTGATGAATCCTAGTGTGGATGAAATGCGGAATATTCTGTGTAGCTTAATTGTCATATATATTTTATAACTTGCTACCTAGCTCTACCTACGTATTGAACACTGTTGAAGTAAATACTTAAAGTTTATGCATAAATTTATACTTCCATATATTAACTTATGTGATTAAATGAAGTAATATATATATATATATATATATATATATATATATATATATATATATATATATATATATATATATATATATATATATATTACTATATAAAAAATACAGTTCCTGATTTCAAAAAAAGGAAAACCAAAAGATTCATCTGCCTTACTTTTAATGCTAGGTTTATTTTTGGTGTCTTTTCAATTCAATAGAAATCCTCCTAAATTTGCTGATGAGGAGACCGTGCTTACCAAAAAAACTATGTATAATTATTCTACGTGACTTCATGTATACCACAAATAAAAAGCACGGATTTCCGAAACGATCGTACAGATAATTGACTTTGTTGTTGTTCCTTCTTATGAAACTGATTTTTAATTTAATTAAATTTTGATTTTTAAATTTTAAAAATTTTAAAACTTTTAAATTATAAATCACATTACTTAATATTGAATTAGCTCTAGGACATTTAACTATCGAGCTTATTATATATCTAAATTACAACGAGCATTTCCTGTATTTTAATTAAACTAGTAATTTCACTATTACATTAAAATACACTTAGCTCTTTAGACTATTATTCTAATCTCCTTTAAATTATATATATATATATATATATATATATATATATATATATATAAAATAAAAATCTTGATATTTAAAATTTATTCAAATTTTCAAAAAAAAACTTTTATAAACCTATAAGATCTTATACAAAATTTTAATTATTCAACAAGGAGTAAAAATAAAACATATGGCTGAATATAGAAATGTATACTTTTTTGAAAGTGTGTAGACATATACATACGTATATATAAAATTCACTGTCTGTCTGTCTGTCTCCATATTTTCAAACTCTATTTCTTCCAAAACTAAATCTCGCAGAGCGGTGCTAGGGGCCTTAAATGTTTGGATTTTTTATGGATTGTTCTTTTATGGGTCTTTAGCCGCTTAAAATAGTTTTTTAAGGGGTCAAAATTGAAAAAAATTGTTATACATTTCATACATTCATCTTAGTTTATTTTTAATCAGTTCATATACGTGTCACGTTGATACAGTGGTAACGTCACCAGCTTTGAATGCTACAGTTTTGCTTTTGGTTTCGATTCTAGCTGATGGCACCCAAATACTTTTTATTTTTGAAATCACGACTCTATAATAATATATACGAAATCTGGATAAATTAAAATATCATATTTAAGCTTATTCTACGACCGAGTAAAGTCGATCGCCCACCCATCTCTGACAAGTATATATATATATATATATATATATATATATATATATATATATATATATATGTATATATATATATATATATGAAAATTGCAGCGTCTTGTCAGATGAGTGCCACTCCCTCAGGCCCATAAATGACTTCCATCGCCACAGGACCATTTTAATTGACAAATGCCTGAAGGAGTATCTATACACAGCTGATGTTACAGAGTCTTAGCTTTGTACAACAGCTAAGGTCTCTCTCTCGGTTCAAAATGTTGAGATCCAGCAACAAGTAAGAGCAAGATAGTCCGCAACAAGTTAAACTGCAGACTAGATTAATGCGGGTACTGGTCTCCTGCTTTATAGTTTTTTAAATCAGAGATTTGCTTCTCCTAGAAAGGTTACCTTCACCATGGCTTACAGGAGCCGTCTCCACCCCAACACACGCATACATACGCACAAACACACACGATGCTAGTTGGCCGTTGACCCCGAAAAAGGGTTCATTCGCCCTTTGGAAGGTCTTGTTTTTAATCCTTCAGGGAGACTAGTAGCCACCCTACTCACCAAACAAGTCTGGTGGGGGAACCAGATCATGAGGCAAGTAATACTGGGTTACATGGTACCAGTAGCATATGACATGACCTGACATGATATATATATATTATAATTAAATAGAAATTACATTAAGTCCAAGCAAGTCACCTCGACTTAATATATGTATAACTTTTAGTATTTTAAGGTGATAGGTGGGGTATAATTTACTGAAAATGGAGTATAAGTCAGCATGAAATTAGAGGTGATTTTCTATAAGATGTTCTATAATTGAAGATCTGTATGTATATAATTCAGAACGTTTGATACTAAATGACTGAACTGCCAAATTTTTATGGGTGTATGTTTGTTAGTCCATGCATCTAATCTTTGAGCTGTGCTTCTTATGTAGTGCAAACGATTAAAAAAATTAGATGTCAGAATCAAATAAATGACTAGAAAATTTTGTCAGCCATATTATGCATGATTAGATGTTCTGAATAATATCTCTACTATTATATAAAAATTTCTGTGTGTGTGGGAGTTTCTTCCTCATAGATTCCGAAACTGCTGAGCCTATCTTTTGCAAATTTCACACAAAGCTAATTTATATGTCTGGCAGTGTTCTTAAATAATTTTTGTGCAGAAATTAATCCAATAAGTATTGAAAATCGAAAAAATCCGATCGTAAAAATAGTTTTTCTCTCTTATAGATGAAAAGAATAATTTTTACAAGGAATATTTTACATTACACCGGCCAAGAGAGATAATAAAAACTCAGCAAATCATTTCTTCTTAAAAAAAAAAACAGATTTATTATAATCTGGAGATCTTAGTGGTAAAGCATTCGACTACAGATTGAATGATCCCTAGTTCAAGCCCAGGTGTACCCCTCACAATTTTATTTTCATTTTTTCTTATTAATGAGTTCAATTTACGATAAAAAAAAAGAGGTACCATTTAAAATCATCCCAAATCATTGCTTCATTTGTGTATTTTAAAACTAAACATTAATCAGAAGTAACTTTTCCAGGGCATTCATTGTTAAGTCCAAATATCAGCTGACGTGCTATTATAAACAAACATAGACGGAATTTGATGAGTGACATCATCGTTATATTTTTTATTAAAAATTTTTTTTTTTTTGCGAATTATTCCACTGGGCAATTATTCCTCATAATATATAATAATCAATAGAGGATTGATTCTATAATAATACATATGCAATCTGCATAAATTAAAATATCGTGTTTAAGTGTATTGTGTGCGACTGGGCAACGCTATGCTGCCAGCTATCTATATATATGTGTGTGTGTGTGTGTATATATATATATATATATATATATATATATATATATATATATATATGTATGTATATAGGCACACTGATTTGCGTTCTGTCTACTACATCACTTTGACTTTTGGGAAAAGGTATGAGTCCATATATCCTCCCTCCAGCTATGGGGTAAATAGTAGGGTAGCCTAGACTCTCAAGCCTTGGTTGTGCAACTAGTATAGGAACATGGAAATCTTGAAATAAGAACAGTTTTCCTCTGCTTATCCCGGTATTGTTTTTAGGATCTCTTGTGGCTGTACTTTAGCAATGTCGGTTCAGGAGAGGTCGTGAAGTTGAAGATGGCTTAATCCTTGCTTCACTATGGCCAATATTCCAGGGCTATCCACTGCCTCTTGAGGCTGAATGGACACCTTAAAAATGGGATAATCAACTGATTTTTAAACTTGTTTTTGCTTTGATGATATCTTTCTATTACCAATGTCTAAATGACCCTGAATAACCCCTTCCCACTTTAAGATCCCCTCCCCCCCATTTGCTTTGTTAATGATATCCGTCTCTTCTCATCTACTTCAAATCATTGGTGTTTACTTTCACACTTTTATTTGACTGTGCATTAAGCAAATACGATAAAAACGTCATCCCATAAAAACGTCTTTTCTTTATTGTTAAACATTTCAGTATTTCTGAAAGTGAATCAATTAAAGACCAATTAGAAAACAAAATTAAAAAAGAAACTTTTTTTTTTAATGATTTCCTCTTATATCGAATTATCTCCCCTTTTATCCAAGAAATGCTTGTACACACAATCCAAACATCTTGTCCAAGGAAACCACAGAAATTAATTCATTGCTGTATAAGAGAAAATTAATATATGACTTACTAATATATATATATATATATATATATATATATATATATATATATATATATATATATATATATAAACTTTGCAAGGATGAGCTATAGGTAATATATTTTCGCTTATTTTCTTTTCCTTACAAGGGAAATGGTTTCCAAATATTTCATTGTTAAAGTGTTTTTTATTCAGCAAGTCTGACGAAAGGCCGTTCTTGTGAAAATTTTCAAACGACATAATGTTTGAATTTGTCCGAATAGTCTTGAAACAATTGTAACTAACGTTGAAATACACTATTTGTCGCTATCAATCCATTCTTTGATGTCTTGGTTTTTGTTAAAACAAATATATATACATATATAGTGAGAACAACGATGTAAAATGGAAGTTTACAATTAGTTTTTATTAATCGGCAGAATACTCCAAAACTGGTATGTTAGGTAATCCTTTTGTCATTTGTCTGTGTGTGTGTCTGGTCACGAATAGGCTCCTATATGTTGGACTATTATAGAAAACTGGTCACATATGATGATAGAAGAGACACAGGAATGGGTATGTTTGATCTGGCAGAACGAATGGTGTTCAAGGTTGGATTTTTGGATCTTATAAATCCACGTTGATTTATTATCTGATCTTCCATGGTCGGGTCCGTACCGAATGTTATATATATTATTTTAATTGGAATTCATTATTAAAGATAAGTATTATTTATTTTAATTTATTGCAGGCTATTATTCTCATCTTTATTAGTTGTTGTTTCAAAACATGGTGAGACGACAACAACTATGGATGGCAGTGATTGCTGAGAATGCAGTTAGGAGATTCGAAGTTCCTATCCGTTGCGGTTACCACCTGACGAAGCCAGAGGAATAGTTGGCTGAAACATTGTGAAACAACAACTAATAAAGATGAGAATAGTAGTCCGCAATAAATAAATTAATATAATACTCATCTCAATAATGAATTCCAATTAAAATAATATATCTTATCTCTTTGCTGAGCAGTCTTTTTAATTTCGGCAGGCATATTATATAGAATGGCGCCCAAGAGTTGTTGTTTGGCCCTATTTTTTTTCAAGCGCTTTCTGTTTATATTCATATGTGTGTGTTTATGGAAAAATATGCTTATTCAATTATATTTCACCTTTAATTTATGTAACTACAGAGCATATACAAATAAATGATAAAAAGTCTATATTTCAAATTTTAAGATGTTGTCCATCTTAACGTTATTTTTTAAAAGCATGTTGAAGTGTCCAATTAGTGACAGCACCCGCTTCGTAGCGCAGAATCATTCATGTAATTATTATGCCAATGTTTTGGTTTCGATTCTTGCTGACGGCACCCAAGTCATTTTTTAATCTTTTGTAATCAGTACTATATATTAGGTACAATATGCTATTCAATAGAGAATTTGTTCTGTAATAATAAATACGAAACCTGCATGAATTAAAATGTATTTTACGACCGGACAAAGCCGTTAGTCCAAAATAATTTTCCACAATTTATTTTTATTTCTTAGTCTAAAAAATAAACAGATGTCGCCCATTAAAACGGTGGTTTTGTTTTATTAACTTCGCCAAGATATTTTGTGTTCCAAGTGAATCTTTCGTCGATTCTCAGGCGATGCTCAAATTAAATAAAGCACAACATCCCCTTTTCGAAATTCAATTAACGTTTCTTCTTTTTTTATTTTTATTATTATTTTTTTTATAACTCACTTTCTTTGTTATCGTCAAACGTTTGCAATTTTTCTGCTCGTTCGAACGGAGCAACTTACTGAACAAAACCAGCGAATCAACTTGCTCATTTTCTTTCTAAAATACATTGCTGATTACTTAACGGTAGCAAGCTAATGGTTTGTAGTGTTGTGTTAGCGGGGGGAGGGTCATATTGATGACACCATATAACGGGGGCTCAGAACAAAGGGTGACAATGACATTTATATCTGTTTACATCACGACGACAGAAGGAGTGCTACAAAAAGGGGCAGACCCCAGTCAGTAAGAAAGCAAAACTAGATAAGTATGAAAATGATATTAGGAAAAGGTTAGAATCGAACCCAGTATGCAACTATTAAAAGATAAGATATTGAAACCCTAGAAATGCAGAACTATTGGCATTGTTCTTGCAAATAACTAAATATTTTTTCAGTTTTCAATCACTTTTTTACAATCTAATTGTTCATTTTTCTAATCATAATAATCGATCAAGCGACCCGCCGTCGCTCAAATCAATTAATAATAATAATAATAATAATAATAATAATAATAATAATAATAATAATAATAATGTGTTAACCGCTGGACCTGCCTGCCAGAGTTAACACATATACTACGCTATAATCACAGCCAAAGGGTCACAACATAACAGTAGGAACAAACGGTGCTTATTATGAATTAAACCTACTTTCAAAACAAAATACAGATAAATAGGGACTGCCAAAATTCACCACAGAATTACCCCCCCCCATATGTAACCCGATGTAACTTTATTATAAATTAATGTTATCAGTATAACTTTTGTACCATTTAAAAGAAGAGCAAAATAAACCAGTAATAATTAAAAACAATTTTTTTTCATCGAACGAAAATAATGAAATTGCGAGACGAAAATCGTGTTTACATAATTAGCGCTTTAAAATAACGTTCCCATGTAGTAGACATTCCGAACGTGAAAACATACCCGTGTTTAATAAATCTAGCAAAAATCAACTAATGGTTAGATTTTCGTGAAATTTTCGATACTTATCCATTTTAGAATGAAATTACATATAAAATGCAATTTCCGTAAAATATATGAAGGGAAATAGTTTTTTAGTGCGTGTCCCCCCCCCCTATTTATTTTTTCGAAATTCGAAGAAAATATATTTAAATCTATCGAAATTTCTATTTATTATGAAACATAAGAGTTCAAATAAGTAAAAAATATTTATTTTTTTCAAGTTTAAATACACATATTGAACAAAAACTTACCTTGAAGTTGCAATTAAAAAATTGATACAAATTTAATATTATTATGTTTTTTAATAGCGTTTTTTCTCATTAATATATACTATAATCAGGTGAATTGCTAAGAAAAAGTAACCTTTTAAAAATTAACTTATTTTTAAAAGATTAAAACGATTAAAATTCCATTATTTCAAAATCTCTGCTTCATAGATTTTTTAATTATGTAAAAAAAAAATTATTTTAAATATAAAGTTATAAAATTTACATGGCTCTTGCCAGCTATTTTATGGCCAGATTAAAAATGCAACAAGTTTTTATTAATTAAAAAAAAAAAACTGTTATAAATACCAAAATATAATAAAATCACGAACAGGAACAATTAATGAACGTGTATAAGTTAAAATTTGAAATTAATGTTTTTCATATTTATTTTAGAAATTATCTTGTTAGTGCTCCGTGAAAAACCTGGGCCCTGCTCAAGTGCTCCGCAGTGTTATGAAGTTTGGGAAACGCTGGTCTAGGGAAATGTGTGTGTGTGTGTGTGTGTGTGTGTGTGTATGTGTGTGTACGTGTCAATGTTTATTGAGCAGGTGCATGTGTGAGTGGTTATCAAATCGGACAGTTCACAACCGGACAATTAAACATTTAAGATATAGTTCTTTAACGGAATTAATAAACATTTTTGTTTGCTTGGCACCAGACAAAGGAGGAACACAGTGTAACAAAGCACGGATGTGCATATGGCAGCTGCGGCAATAGCAGCAGCTGCACGACAGCCAACATATGTAAATGACCAAGTCGTGTGTGTGGTGACGTCACAGCGAGGGAGAAGGAAAAAAAACAATTATATAAAAAAGAAAAACGTGGCCCAAGAAGGATAGAAACAGACACACATGCCCCGAGAGCAACAGGGAAAGGCATGTCTTAAACGTGACTAGACAAAGACAGAGTACCATGTGTTTGACATGACAGAGTATTGTTAAACACATTTGAGTACGAAAAGACTTTTGAACAAAAGATAAGGTGTTATTCTAGAAGTACCTGTAAATAAATGTCTGTTGTTTCAACTGAAAAAAATTAATTCTTTGTCTTTGTTTCTTTGTAACTGTCTGCACACAACGTGTCAGTCACGAGTGTTGGCATGTAACGACTATGTTAAAATCGGACCAAAAGACGCAACACTTTGACATGCTGTCCTGAAATGGAAGACACTTCTCTCCAAAGAACTCATGATAACCAATTCATATTTTATTTTTAACATTTATTTCCATGGTTGTCTCCTCTTGGAGTGCACGCTTTTTTTTTTTCTTTTGTGTCTTACACTTTCTCTAGTTAGCGAACCAGACAAATAAACACTTGAGAGGCAGTTCTTTAACGGGACAAATAAACATCTTTTTTCTGCTTGGCACCAGACAAAAGAGGACCATACCTTCTTCATAGTCACAACACATCAGACCAAAAATCACATACCTTTTTCTTAGTCACAACTTTCTGACTTGCTGTACTAAAATGGAAGACACTTTCCTTCGAAGAACTCATGACGACCAATTTATATTTTATATATTTTATATTTAACATTTTATTTCTATGGTTGTATGCTCATGGAGTGCACGTCTTTTTCTCTTTTGCTAATATATTCTCTAGTTAGCCAATCGAAATGCTTCCATGACTGATCTGACAACTCTCTAGCAAACTTTATTTCCCAGGCACTCTGTTTGTCTAACCTTTTCAACTCTCTTTTAACGTCTTTTCTATGAAATATATGAAAATCCTTTTTCATTAGTTCAATTCTCTGACGTCACATAATGAGGCCAGTCCTCGTTATAAGAGCTAGGTACGTCCAATGATGGAATACTGTTGCCACATCTGGGCAGGAGCTGCTAGAAAGGACTTGTCCTGCCTTGACAGAGTTCAAAATAGACTTTGTAGCCTCGTAGATGACCTTTTCTCTTTCCTGCAACCTCTATATCACAGAAGAGATGTTGCGAGTTTGTCTCTGATGTATCGTTATTTTTATGGAAAGTATTCGACTGAGCTTCAGTCTATAGTCCCCTCTCGCCAAACTTTCACAAGAAACACTCGTCTAGTGGAAAACACTATCAATAATTCCCCCCCACACACACACACTCTTTATCTGTGCCTAAACCTAAACGTAAATTCCATGAAAAAAGCTTCTTTCTTAGAACTGCACGCCTGTGGAATTGTCTTCCGTTTTCCTGCTTTCCGGCTGACTACAATATGGTTATCTTCAAGTCTAACGTAAACTAGTTCTTGATGAGCCGTTCCATATAAGTTAACAAATTTACCGAATTGATTACTATATTGTCCAATTTCTACTGTACACTCTTTAACCCTTATCCTCGATTGGCCTCTTGGCCTTGATAACGTGGTGATGCCTGTGTAAAAAAAAAAAGTCCTTAATTCAAGTCAGTCATTGTTTTGATAACTAAATTCTATTTGATTATGTTTTTTTTTTTTTTTTTTTTTTTTTACAAAGGCATCACCACATTATCAAGGCCCAGAGGCCACTCAAGGATAAGGGTTAAAGAGTGTACAGTAGAAATTGGTCAATATAGTAATCATTAGTAATGAAAATTTGGTAAATTTAATAACTTATATGGAACGGCTCATCAAGAACTTATTTACTTTCTATGTTTTTATGTTTCTAAAATTCCTAATTATAAATATCTAACTGTAAATATGTCGCTCCCTCCATTCTTTTTTTTTTTTTTGCTACTGGCCCATTTTTCTCAATGCATTCCTTTTTGTTATCGAAATATTTTCTATCAATTAAACGTTGACCATCGCAACCACTTTCATTTCAATTAGGTAAGCCAGCGTTTTTCCGGGATACCAATATCGAACACATTTAATGCTGGTTTATGTTCCTAGTAATCCTTCCTAGTTTAGAGATGTGGTAGGTCTATAATTAGTGCGTTGGAGTGAAAGGTGTGTGTGTGGGGGGGGGTCGTGAAATCATTAAGGTTAAATCGGATAGTCCGGGGGAGGGTGGTTAATCCGGCAGGATTCTAAAACTGCAAGTATTGAAAAATTGGCGTTGCACCTGTACCAAAATCCATTAAATACCAGAGAAAATTCTCCATTTATTTCTATTTTTTTTTCTTTTTCTCCGTTTCCTTTTGTTGCTTTTCTTTCTTTCATTTTTATTTTATTTATTTATTTTTAGTTTTTATTTTCTTTGTTATATTCCATTAATGTTTTTTTTAGACTTCTCTTTCCTGATCCGTGTTCCCCTCTTTTTAGAAGCACTTAATTTAATCTATATGAAATGATGTGTTTTCAACTAATAAGAAAACAAAGCATTTATTTTCATCACAAGAGGAATTAATTAGTTAATTTTTCTCTTCAGTGAGCATTGTATGATGTTCGCTTAAAACTACATGTAGCTACACCCCCCCCTCTATAAATAAAATCTTCCTTCTCTCCCCCTCTCTCTATTTCTTTCTCTCTCTATCACTCCCTATTTTTCTCTTTCTTGCTGAAACGGAATGTGTCTTGCTGGCACAATTTTAGATCACAAAATGGTAGGCTATTTTAGTTTTTTTCCCCTCCAACCCGTACGCTAGTAACATACACTTAAATATGATATTTGAATTTATGCTGATTTCGTATTTATAATTATAGAGCCAATGCTTTCATTATATTATACCCAAAAGTTAAAAAAAAAAAAAAATGACTTGAGTGCCATCAGCTAGAATCGAAATCTAAACCTAGAGCACTCCCGCCTTATTCGTTACCATCTGAGCCACGTTCATATGCATATAAAAACTTCAAAAATAACATTGTTAAGCCTATAAATGTATATCTGTGCATGCATAGAAGTAACATGTGTAGTTGATTTACGCCTGCCAAGTTCCAATTTTATAAATTTTGACTCCTTAGCAACTATTTTTATCGGCTTGAAAATAAATTGAATTCGTTCCACAGGTCTAAATCCATTATATATCAAGTTTCAAATCTGTAACCCCCAAATTTACAGAGTAGTTTGGTTGAGACCGCTCCTCACACACAGACAAGATCACTTATATATATATATATATATATATATATATATATATAAAATAAAAATTATAACACGGAAATTACATAATTGTCGATGCAATAATTTATTTCAACCTTATGGTATTTTCAAGCATCTAAATCAGACAATTACATTTTTGATACTGAAAAAAAGAAAAGAAAAGATCGGGCTTCGACCCTCAAAAAACCAGAGGTGGTGGTAGTAGCAATCCACTTAATACATTTAATAGAGAGGGTGGTAGGGATTTAAAAAAATAAAAATTAAAAATTAAAAATAACAAATAAAAATATTAGATTAGACACTTATAAGCGGCAGCTCGATGTAACCATAGATACACACACACACACTCACACACACACACACACACGCAACACATACACATACACCTACACCCACATACACACACACGTTCTGACATGTAAATGCCTTGACACGCGTTTACTAACCTAGGAAGAAAGGGGCGAAAGTATACGGATATATAGTGAAAGAAATAGAACAGCGCGTAATGGAAAAAAGAAGAAAAAAAGAGGAAGAAAAAAAGAGGAGACAGTGATCAAATGTTAACTGTCATATTAGTCTAGAAACTCTGAGAAAAGTAAGGGAAATAAACTGGATGTTGTACACGCGTCCTATAGTTAATTGAGTCATGGAAAGTAGGTCTATTAAAAGATAAATAAAAAAAAATAAATAAAAAAATAAAAGTAAGAAAATAAAAATAAAAAGAATATTATATATAAAGTTTTAAAACTATCTGTATGTTATTATGTAAAAATTAGTTAGAAATAAATATTATCTTATAATTCATTTAAATATTGTATTTGTAATATAATACTATGAATTTAAAAAATTGAGTCTTATGTATTTAATATTTTATATATTTTCATGTAAATAATTTTATTGGTGATTATAGCGGTCGTTGTAATTAATATTTCAATTCGTAATTGATTAAGAAGTGGGAAATTGTAATATTGGCCGCCCCCAATTCGATAGGACGTATCTAGTTTCGGTTAATATATACTTTTATTCACTCCGTACAACAAAATTATTCTCATGCACGCATAAAGAAATAAGTAAAATAATTATATTTTTGTGTTGATTTGTATCAAATCTAATAATATCTAGTTTTAGTATTTGGTCTTTTTGACTTAACTCAGTTTAATAACTAATGTATTATCTGCAGAGAAAAATTATTATCTTAAGGCTATCTCATTTATTTATAAGTAATTTGGATAAACCAGGTACTTCGGGGAAAAAAAAATATATATATATGCCTAACTTAGATTTCGGACAACAAATCGTAAAGTAGTTATTATCGAGTATATACCGGACAACACTATAATTGCCAGTCGGGTGGGGTGGGATGGTTTATCGTAACTAATCTAGTGGTGTTAGATTCGGTGTCTTTACCATTATAGAATTCTCTGTTCGTCGGATATAGAGTTATTGGTTATTTTAAATTTACATTTATGTCTACATCTGGCCATCAGTTCATCTCGTTTGTTTAGGAGATTACTGTGTTGGTACTTCAGGATTCTTATTTTTTCCTCGAGGCATAAACTGCATCTCTGCCTAAAGCCGTTTGGAACGTCCGAATGACATAGGATTGACCATGAAATCACTGGGGATCGATTCTCATTTTTTAATAACCACCATTGTTTAGCTAACTCGGTTTTATTCTTAAGTTCTGGGTTATTGAAAGAATGTTTGTGGTCATAAAAACGTTGTTTCCAGCTTCCGGCGGAGATACCGAAGTAAACTTTTTTGTCCCTGTTATTATCTTCTGGGTGGATCGTGGCCTTATAAACCACGCACTCAACTTTACAATTACCGTCCAGTGGGCAGTTATTTTTCACTTGGCAGTTACATTTGTCTACTGTAGCCTTATTTCTATTAGAGTTGTTTAATATCTTATTATTATGAGTGCT
This sequence comes from Euprymna scolopes, assembly GCF_053919585.1. Taxonomy (NCBI): domain Eukaryota; kingdom Metazoa; phylum Mollusca; class Cephalopoda; order Sepiida; family Sepiolidae; genus Euprymna; species Euprymna scolopes. Next base: position 9,223,830 of record NC_136517.1, read on the forward strand.
AATTAATTTTTTTTTATTTATCTTTTAATAGACCTACTTTCCATGACTCAATTAACTATAGGACGCGTGTACAACATCCAGTTTATTTCCCTTACTTTTCTCAGAGTTTCTAGACTAATATGACAGTTAACATTTGATCACTGTCTCCTCTTTTTTTCTTCCTCTTTTTTTCTTCTTTTTTCCATTACGCGCTGTTCTATTTCTTTCACTATATATCCGTATACTTTCGCCCCTTTCTTCCTAGGTTAGTAAACGCGTGTCAAGGCATTTACATGTCAGAACGTACATCTTAGAGGCGTGTGTGTGTATGTGGGTGTAGGTGTATGTGTTGCGTGTGTGTGTGTGTGTGTGTGTGTGTGTGTGTGTGTGTGTGTGTGTGTGTGTGTATCTATGGTTACATCGAGCTGCCGCTTATAAGTGTCTAATCTAATATTTTTATTTGTTATTTTTAATTTTTAATTTTTATTTTTTTAAATCCCTACCACCCTCTCTATTAAATGTATTAAGTGGATTGCTACTACCACCACCTCTGGTTTTTTGAGGGTCGAAGCCCGATCTTTTCTTTTCTTTTTTTCAGTATCAAAAATGTAATTGTCTGATTTAGATGCTTGAAAATACCATAAGGTTGAAATAAATTATTGCATCGACAATTATGTAATTTCCGTGTTATAATTTTTATCTTATTGCTCTGTTTACCACATTGAGCTCTCATACCCGGATTTCCTCTGGATTTATTCCATTATAACACTATATATATATATATATATATATATATATATATATATATATAATGTTATATAACCTAAGTAAATGCAACAAATTCACATAAATTTATTAGAAAGACAGTTTTTATTTGCATACAATTGTTTCAGTCTACCTTATTCATATACATTTTTGTGATACACAAAATATACGAAGTATTAATTTTCTTAAGGAGGCCTTGGCTTTCTTTTTCCTCTTGACCTCTTTATTATTTAGATTACTTCCGAAACTGAATACACCTTGGTATAATTCAACATCAAAAAATGGTAGCCTCTTTTAGTTTTCCATCTAAAACTATTATTGGGTATATATATCTATATATCTATAAAAGTGAACGTGTCTGTCTGTCTGTCTGCCTGTCTGTGTGTCTGTGTACATTTCCCTACGCAATAACTCTGTCAATTTTTAGTCTATAGACTCGAAATTTGAAATACCGGGTACTAAGATTTGGGAAAATCGATGTGACGTGTGTCAGCCAGAAATTTGGCTGTTAAGGGGTCAAATTTCAACGATTTGACCTTTAAGAACTCTACCAAACTCCTCCGACAATTTTGGGTCTAGACACTTGAAATTTTAGGTATAGGTTCCTTGAACCTGGATCTAACTTAATAAAGTGATTTGAGCCCGAAACTATAAATTTTAAGGGGTCATAATAGGGGTCAAAGTTTTAAAAAATTAACCATTCTTTTTGTTTTTTTGCTTTTTTTGCACAGCATACACCTCCAAACACCCGAGCAACGCCGGACACCCCTGCTAGTATATATATATATATATATATATATATATATATATAAGAAAAGTTAGACCTTAATAGCATTGTATCTGAGAAATCAATATTTGATTCGGTCTAACCTGTGATTTACAGAATTTTTCAATCTGTATATTTTACATAAAAAAAAGAAAAGAAATTCCACTCATTTCGTCGGTTCCATATTCTATCTGGCCCAATAATTCTTTTAGAAATAAATGCCTTACAAGATTCACCAGTTAAAAAAATTAAAAATGGATGCCTTACAAGATTCACCAGTTAAAAATTAAAAATGGCATCTCAATTTGCTGAGTGTGCATAATAACATTTGTGTATCTATCAAGAACAAATGAATAAATAAATTAAAAATAAAATCTACGAACAAACAACTAGAAAGTATGTCTTAATTTTCAGGCATAATTATGTTATGAACCGAAGAATGAAAAAAAAAAACAAACGATATGCAAGTAATCTCAAGAAATCCTGTTTACGTCTAACTTGGGAAATCCAACTAACTAAATTTTATACTTTAGATACATAATTTAATTCAACACAAAAAAATCTGTAAATAATATTTCTTAGATTTTTATACTTTGGAGTTTATTAAATTTTTGATTAGTTTTCTGTCTGAAATCTGGATTCAAATTTTATCTCAGGTTAGAATTGTAATAATTTTTAGAAAATCTGTACATATCTGGCGTTTTCCGGGATACCTCGAAGTTGTTTTAAATTTTAATTTTTAGTTGTTTGCACATTTTTAAATTTAAAGTAGACAACTGATTTTATATTCTCCGGTTTTGATTTAGAATTCAACGTAATTAAAAAAAAAAAAAAGAAAAAAATCTTTATGCTTTATACACTCATCAAAAAAAAATCAGTAAAATTGATCAAGTAGTTTTTTTTTGTTTTTGTTTTTTAACAAAGAAAATCAAAATTTACGGTTTTTAATGATTAAAAAGTTTTAATTATTTTGAATACAAACAAAATCTGAGTAGTCGAATTTAGTTTTGAATTTTAATATATTCTCAAACAAAATGGCAGTTCTCAGTCTCTGTGTCGCTTCTTTATAAAATTTGATTTTATTTGATTTTCTTGGTTAAAAAAAAACAAAAAAAACTATTTGATCAATTCATGCAATTTTTAGAATATGACATCTTTGTTAAGTGAGTATTACGTAAATCATAAAAATTTGTATTTTCTGTATATTTAAAAAAAAATTAAATCGAACTTTAAATAAAGACATATTCTTCAGTTTAAACTGAGTTATCACTCTTGCTGATTTTTATTTTTTGATTATATAAAAATCACCAGTTGTACTTAGCAGATATTGCTGTGAATTTAATAAGGTCATCTGAGGTTTTAATTTCTATTTGTTTGCACATTTCTAAATTTAAGGTACACAAGTACTATTATATTCTTCAAGTTTAAATGAGTTATCCCCCTTGCTGATTTTTTTTTAACTTTTAAGGTGATTATTTTTAAATGTTTTATATTAGCAATTGTCTGAGTGCGAGCAAACAATTTGAAACAATAAATTGTAGCTAAGTACGTTATTATATTACCAATAACACTATAAAACAATAACAAATACAAAATAGCTAGTAGAAGTCAAATTTGATTTGTCAACTTAAAATTCTATTTTGAAAATCTGACAAGATAACTTTATATGTTAGATGAAGGAAGATGATCGTATTGTTTTAATTTGCTCCATAATCCACCCAATCTCTTTACCTGAGTGATGCAAGCGTATCAGTGGACATCTGAGAAGCTGCACCATTAAGGATTTGACTAAGCTGTCATATCCGCAGGTGGTCAGCTTTCAATAGTGGAATTGCGATTGGTTGACCATCTCGTGTCACTTTACTCAGGATCGTCGTGCACGAGTCAAGATGTGGTGCAGGCCAGTGAAGAGCTCCAGCCAACTAGAGGAAACCTCAAAAAGCTTGAAATAATAAATCTTAGAGTTAAGATTGACAGAATATCCTTTCTGATAGTTTTACAGTTTATTTCTCTTTATTCTTTCTTCTTTGTCGCCTCCCTCTCCTCTTCTCCTACCTCCTTCTCTCTTCTCCTCCTCCTCCTCTTTTTTCCTTTTGCCTTCTCTCTTTTCTTCCCTCCCTTCTCTTTTCCTTCCTCCCCTCTCTTTTCCTTTTATCATCCTTTTTTCTCATCCTTCCCTTTATTTTTCTATTCGATTCCTACTCCCTCCTTCTTTCTTCTGCTTCCTTCCTCATACTCCTCCGCCCTCTCTTTCTTATACCCCTCCTTATCTTTTATATGCTCACTCTCTTTCTCTCATATTCTCTGCCACTCTCATACCCTTCTCTCTTCCTTTCTTGTATCTTCTCCTTTCCCATTTTCTCTTCTATTTATTTTCTTCTCTCGTTATCTTTGCACTAAATTTTCATCCACCCCCTCCTACACCTGATAGATTTTATTCCCCTTTCTCCCTCTCCTCCCACTTCTTCTCATCTGCCCCCCTCCCTTATGTCTCATGCTGTCTTCCTTCTAACTCTCATCCTTCACCTTGATTAATAAATTTGAAAACACTTGTCAGTCATTTATTATTCATGACCTCACCGTTTACAAATATTGAAAAGCAATTGAATTCATTTGAACCAAAACACAGCAACGATTTGAGCCGCTGAACCTGACTTCAAAGAAGTCTCTTCTGTTTCACACTTCACTTTCTCAATTCAATCAACTTGATGGAATTGAGGTTGAAAACTAATCAACCATTTTGAAATTATGCAACATGATCTTCACTGCCAAATAATAAAGACATGGCTCTTCAACATGATGACATCAAGTGGCGACTCAGATTTTCTATACCCCCCCATCCCGACAAAAGAAGAGTGGACCTGTAAATTTACTCTTGTCCGTTCGTCTGTTCGCACTTTTCTTCAATAAATACGCTTTGGAATTAAAAAAAAATTTGCACAAACTTTAAGCATAATTTGAGTAAAAAAATAACAGAATGGATTTTCCTGGAAAACTTACGGGTGCCTTTCGGGTTAAAATGGTTAAAATTTACACTTTTGTGCTTATTTAAAAAAAATTGATGCCTTGGATAAAACTTTCTGAAAAATTGTAACTACATAATTTTGTTTATCTATACTTTGCGATACCTCTTGAGTGTGCCCCAGGGGCTCTTTTCTGGCTAATAAAAACACTCCATTTTTGGGATTATTTTACCATATTTATCCAAAATTTTCTGTGTATATCTATTTAGCAGTTTTGCATGGTGCTGAACTCAAATCTAAATATGTTAAGGCCTTGAGGACTTTTGGGGCAAAATGGGGGGGGGCAAATGGACAGTTATTTATTTATTTTTTTGCATGGTGCAGAATTCAAATTTACAGATATTAAGGCCTAAAATTTGTCTATTTTCACCAAAATTTGACGTCCCCTGGGAACTTTTGGGGCTAAATGGGGGGGGGGGGGGTTGGAGCAAATGCTGAACTTAGTCATTTATTTTATGCCTCGTTCACTGTGCATTCACGGGAGACCATGCATGCTTCACTTGTTTTACTCACGTTCACTCCTAACAATCGCCCCTTAGACGGGGCTACTATTTGGGACCATGCCTAGAAAAGATTAACAAAATGTTGGTTTACGTAACATTTAAACTTCTGCATATCAGTACAGCCAGGGAAGCAGGTAGTAGAAAGGGAATTCCAAAATTTAGCTGTTTGAGGGAAGAAACTGTTAGAGTGGAAAGCTTTCTGGCATTTAGGGACCTCAACAGTGAAGGGGTGAGATTTTGTTGCTAACCCGGTTTGTCGAAGATATGTACGTCGAGGGGACACAAGTGCAACGATTTCATCAGAGCACATTCTATTAAAATATTTGTTAAACAGGCACAGAGATGCAACATTGCGGTGATGAGACGGGGGTTGGAGCTTAGTTGACAAAGTAGGACCTATTAGATTGAAGACTTTTTTGGACCCTATCCAAGAGGGAGAGACTAGTGGTTGATGCACCAGCCCAGATGTGACAACAATACTCCTTGCATGGATGAATAGTGGCCTCGTAGAGATACAGAATACTCTCAAGTGTGAGCAGTCTTTTAGCTTGATAGAGGGAACTCACTTTCTTTGCAGCGGCCTTGGCAATATCCTCAATGTATTTGTTCCAGTTATTAGAAACTCAGTTTTATGTACAAATGCTTACCTCTTTTATTATATATAAAAAAAAAAACTTTGGGAGTTCATTTCTTGTGGACTCGAAAATAGCTGGGCCGATTTTCATGAAATTTCACACAAAAAAAACTTCATGTGCTTGGCAGTGTTCTTAGATAGGTTTTGTATTTGATGTAATAGAATAACCTAACATCCCTTCATAGATGACATGAACTATGGATATATTGACCCTCTCACGTGACTGAGGCAGAAGGAAAAAAGACAGAAAGAGAATAAGGAAATCTGTTGAGTAACTCTCATGTCGCATGTATTCCCTTGTAAATAAACCCCTTTGTCTTTCACCCATAACCCTGTGTTTCTTGCTGTATTCTTATTTAAAGTGAGGGTATAACAGTATCAGAATGTCTTCGATAAGTATCAATAACCGAAATAATCCAATAAAAGAAGGAACAGGTGATTTGGACCAAAGTTAACACCTTACACAGCCTAACATCACAGGTCCATTAAAGAACTTTTATTACCACACAAGCTGAAAGGCCCGACATATAAAACCAACAGTAGGTTCTTTGATATGACAGGGGCACATTCGAAATGAATGTTTCTGTTTAGAGCACAATTGGAGTATAATACTTGACTTTCACATTTTAAACTTTAATTCAAGTCATTATATATAAAAAAAATAATTTTATAAAATCAACAGTTGGTTCTCTACAGTGCAATGTAGACTACAATGTATTGTGAAATAAATCATAGCGAGAGGCATGTGAGCCTCCTCCGATGGGTCCCCAATTAGAGAAGGCAACCAATCGATTTAATTGAAAAATGGGCAATTTTACTGATTTCAGTGACAATAAAAATATGTGAGTGTGAAACATTCGTTGATCATCATTCAATCTCGGGCAACGTTGGGTCACCACGCTAGTAATTAAATAAAGATAGAAAACATGTTTGAAGAGAGATTCCTTCAGATGTGTGTGATACTATCAACGTTCCTCTCCTGCTACCCCTCTCAAAAGTTTTAAGAATTAAAAAAGAAATAAATATAACAAAAAATGTTTATCAGCAGAACAAAGCTATAGGAAGTTGTTCATAAAGGCACACAAAGGGAACTAGAATAGGATTGTTAATCAAGGTGTCGCAATAACAGGTACAAAAAGACTGGATAGAGTTAGTTTATAAGCAGTTTTAGGAGTGGTGATGGGTTTTGTGACAATTTATGAACAGTTTTGGGTTTTTGACAGTTGACGACTGTTACAGTTCAGAACAATCTCCAGTTAGACACAGTCAAAGATAAGTTGTGGCTCAGAGCCAAGTGGGAAAGATGTAAATTGATTTAAGCAAATATTATTATATAGGAGAGGAGATCGGAAGTCCAAGATGAAAGGAGTCTGACAGAGACACAAACAAAATGTACGAACGAGGTTAGAGGTTACGTAAATGTCTGAAAATTGTTTGATCATATGAGAGAGAATCAGACAACGAATGAAAAAATACTATTTTGATACGAAATCGTTATCTTCTTTCCATTCAGGGAGGAATAACTTTGCCTATAACTTTGCCTATAACTTTGCCTATAACAAAAATAAAAGTACAAATCAAGTTGTCTCCTGTACAAAAACAAAAAAAAAAAACGAGATAATTCACAGATACTGTTTTTACTCAAATTCACTCCAAACAAGTCAAATTTCCCATGAGATGCGAGTGGCTAATGTGAATTAGGGATATTGCCTACAGGGACACTCTAGGAAGGGAGTTGAGCAACGAGATGTCTGTTTTCTATTACATACAGAAAGCGAGCAGAATATAGGGAAGGAATTCGAAAGTTTAGCAATATGAGAGAAGAAATGTTCAGATTAGAAGGCTTTCCAGCATCGAAGGATCACTACAGCAGCCTTAGCAATGTCTTTTATGTAGTTTTTCCAATTAAAAATAGAAAAATCAGAACTTTTTTGAATTATCAGAATTAGAAAAAATTGTAACTCTTTTCCAATGCCAAAAATGATTTTTTTTTAAATTGCATTTTTTTTTGTTTGTTTTTGTTTAAAACTTAATTTTCAATGGCTCTTATTAATAGTGAAATAATAAAATATGTGTTGATTTTAAAATACCAGTAAGAACTGAAAACTATAGATCACCTCACAAGCAAAAATATGTGAACACATTACCATATAGAAACGTTGTTTTAATTTGAATAAAATAAAATACACATCAAGTTCGCTTGAAAGCCAAATCAAAATGTAATATTAGGAAAATAAACAAATATTTTACTTGTTTGAAATTTATAACATAAATATATTTCGGAGCCAAACTCCATCCTCAGTATGTTTTCTTTCTTTTTTTTTTTTTGCTTTTCTTCTTTCTTGCCATGTGTGTTTATTTTCCTAATATTACATTGTGATTTGGCTTTCAAGCGCATTTGATGTGCATTTTATTTTATTCAAATTAAAACAACGTTTCTATATGGAACTTACACCCTTGACGTTATTCGCGCATTGCCTATGCACAGTTGCAACATTTCAAAATACAACCGCTGAGATACAACGTGCGGCTCTTTACAAACAGACTTTTCTTTCTCCAACTTTACAACATAGCAAAAAAGAAGAAAAAAAAAAAAGAAAAACAACATACTGAGGATGGAGTATACCTCTGAAATATATTTGTGATCAATTTCAAACAAGTAAAATATTTGTTTATTTTCCTTATATTACGTTGTGATTTGGTTTTCAAGTACACTTGATGCGTATTTTATTTTATTCAAATTAAATCAACGTTTTTATGGAACTCACACCCTTGACATTAAGCATTTTTACGGTAATCTGAGCCACCACCACCCCCACTACAAAAAAAAAAAAGAAGAAAGATATCAACTCCATATTTAGAAATGTCAAAAGAATCGGGAATTTAGAAGAGAATGAGTAATTGTGTTATTTGGATTCACCGGACAATTGTTCTCATCTTGAGTGTCATTTTCACAATGTTTCGGTTGATGTAACCTCTGACCTTCACAGGGGTAGCATGCTCTTGTTCCATCAGCCATGACTGGATAGGGATCCAAAGTAATTCGAAAATGTATTCTTCGGTTGCTCACACTGAGAATTGAACCTTTCACCTTCAAGAGAATATCGCTTAAACAATTGATTTTTCCACGTACTCTAACCACTCCAGCACAGGTCCTTGTGTACATTCATGGCTGACGCAACAAGAACATGCTACCTCCTGTGAAGTAAATAAAGGGCTCTGTTAAAAATTCTGTCCAAATTCCTGAGTTCGACAGAAACATTCCCGAGTTTGACAAGATACACCTGAAAAAGGTCAAAGGTTGCATCGACCGAAACATGATGACACTCAAGATGAGAAAAGTAGTCGGAAGAATCCAAATCATTTGAATAACGGGCTCCTCGTCTCAAAAATTCACAAACGTAATCGTTACTTATATCGGAAAAAATATTGGGATTGTCTCGTTACTAATTTATTTATTTATTTTTTTTTTTTTACACGGTGGTCACCACTTATCAAGGCCCGGAAGCCACTCAGAGATAAGGGTTATTGCAAGTACAGTACGTTAGTGTGGAGATTTGATGAAGTGTTTACTTAAGGGGGCGGTTCATTAGGAATTTGTTAACGTTGGACTTGAAGACATCCAAGTTGTAGTCAGGTGGGAGGCAGGCAGACGGAACAGAGTTCCACAGGCGTGTAGTTCTAAGAAAGAAGCTTTGTTCATGGAATCCACGTTTTGATTTAGGCACAGATAAAGAGTGGGGGAAATTTTTCACAGTGGATTCAGCTAGACGGGTGTTTTTCGTGAAAGATTGGCGTGGGGGGACAAGAGATTGGAGTTCAGACGAGCACCTGCCATGGAAATAATGATAAAACAAGGATAGGCTCGCAACGTCTCTTCTGTGGGAGAGAGGTTGCAGGGTAGAGAAAAGGGCATCCCCCACTAAGCCACGAAGTCTATTTTGTACTCTGTCAAGGCAGGATAGGCTGTTTTTAGCAGCTCCTGCCCAGATATGGCAGCAGTATTCCATCCTTGGACGTATATATATTAACTTTATTATTGTTTTTGGGACCCCACCATACACAAGATATGAACGCTTCCGAACTGTATAAATTAACTGGGAGTTACGATTCTTGGGGTGGTCAGTGTACTTTCGTAGTCTGCCATCTTGGTTGCTCTTTGTATATGCTGCTTTTTGTTTCAATATAGTTTACCTTTTTTAACTCATCTACGTATCCGTGTTTTCCTTAGTCGCCCTTCTAGGGCCACAACGATTATGTTCGTAAAATAATAACTTAATGTATTGCGCAGTTAAAAAAGTTTGATATTTTAGGAATTTGGATTTCACGGTTCCTATATTTAAATGATGTCTGACTTTCTGCATTCCATAAATAATTATGATTGTGTAATTGCACAGATTCACACCTGCCAATAATGATTATAGTCTTCAAGATATATATATATATATATATATATATATATATATATATATATATATATATATTGTGTGTGTGTCTGTGTGTCCAACTGAAACTACGAGTGATACCGTTTCACAGAAAATCGATTTTGTCGACAGTGAAGGAGGTTAGGGTGAAAATGCAAGCGGAGTGGGGGAATTTTCTGTTGAACAAAGACAAAATGGTAAAAGAAGTTTTTCTCTCTCTTTTAGAATTTCGGCATTTCTTCTTGTCTAATTTGATAAAATAGAAGTGCTCTGATTTAGCAACTGCTTCAAGACAATAAAGGGTGGAGCTGGTTTTCCTAATGGATACGATTGCAGACTATGTAATTGGCTGTGTCGAATTCAAATCCTATCGGGTCGATAGTTGTGTTTTGGCATTAAATATTCTTCAACAGGGTTGATATGCCGTAAAGCGCAACAATCAAAATAAACAAAAAATATCTCAGAAATTTTTTAAATGAGGATTAATAATTTGGATTATGTCGACGACTATTCTCATAATTGGCATCCTTTGAGATGAGTAATTTTTATATTTATTTAATTGTTTCACGACAAAAGCAACAACAACTATGAGGATGAGGATACGAGGGGCGTGCAATAAGTAATGCCCCTGACCCACTTCCCATAGCAGTAGAGCAATGAAACTTGGCACAGATATTAGTCTTTCTCTACATAGGAACCACCCAGAGGTATGCATTTCTCCCATCGTTTGATGCAGCTCTGGAGACCGTTTTTGTAGAACACCCCAGGTTGGTCCTCCAACCACGACGTGACTTCAGAAATCAAGGCTGCATCATCTGAGAAATCTTTCCTTTCAAAAACAACTTCATCGCTGGGAAGAAGTGAAAGTCAGAGGGTGCAAGGTCAGGAGAGTAGGGAGGATGGGGAAGGATTTCATAAGCACACACCCGTGCTTCTGATCTGGTGACTTGCGAGTTGTGGACCGGAGCGTTGTCCTGCAGGAGGAGGGTACCTTTGCTGATCTTGCCCCGCCTCTTGATTTTGATAGCTTCCCTTAATTTCCTAAAAAATGAAGCATAATAGGCTCCTGTAATTGTGGTACCCTTTGCCAGAAAATCTGTCATCACTACTCTGTCCTAGTCCCAGAAGACTGTGAGCATGACCTTGCCAGTGGAGGGCTGCACTCTTGCCTTCTTTGGAGGTGGTGAGTCCAAGTGCTTCCACTGCATTGACCGGGCTTTGGTCTCTGGATCATAGTGATGAACTCAGGTTTCATCCTGTGTAATCAGTCTTTTGAAAAACTTTGACTCATCTTCTTGGCACATCTCCAAATTCATCCTCGAGTACTCGACGCATTCTCACTTCTGGAATGGTGTGAGCAACCTGGGAATCCATCTGACAGACACGTTATGCATATGCAAATGGTCATGAATGATAGTTTCCACAGACCCTGTACTAATCTTGACATCTTGGGTTATTTGGTGAATAGTAATGCGCTGATCTTCCAAAATGGCAGCCTCAACTTGACGGACAGATGCCTCATCAATGGCAGAAGGGGGGAGGCGATCAGGCCTGGGAGCTGTTTCCACAGACTTCCAGCCATGTTTGAATTCACGATGCCAGCGTTTTACAAGGTCATATGATGGGGCATTATCACCATAAGTTTCTTTCATTTCATCAAAAGTCTCCTGTGGTGTACGTCCTTTCAAATACAAAAACCGGATCACTGCTCGACATTCAACAGACTCCATTTCACACCTGACTCGGTTCAAACACCTGTAAAACAGAAACCACAATTAGTTCAGAGCTGTAATTTGCCACATAACCCATAAAGATATAAATCATTGCACATGCAAAATTTCAGCTAGATCAGACAACTGGAAGTGGGTCAGGGGCATTACTTATTGCACGCCCCTCGTAACAGTCTGCAAATAAATAAATAAATAAATATACTATTCTCATCTTGGGTATTATTCTCATCATGTTTTGGCCGATATAACCTCCGATCTTTTTTCAGGTGCATGTTTTCAAACTCTGAGTATCTGTACGTAATTTCAAACCGCATTATTTATAATAATAGGAAATTCACTGTCTAAGAAGTATTTGATATTAAGAATTTAAAATTTAACAGTCGGGGGGGGGGAACAAGTGCAAAAATTTATTTTGATAAATATATCTGTTTATTAAAATTAAATAAATTTTTTTTTTTTTTTTTTTTTTTTTTTTTTAAATTTTCGAATTGTAAAATATTCTTCGTCAGGAAATACAATTTATTTTCTTCTTTCGTGTCATAGTGGACGTAATGCCTGGCATGTCCTCACAGGTTAGAAATTGAGGCTGAATGAGGTTTAAATGTTCGATGACAGTGTGAAGTGCCAGTCATTCAGTCTCAATTTCTAACTTCTGAGGGATTACATCACATTATGACTAGCAGGCATTACATGAAAGAAGAAAAAAATGATGCGATTCTCTACCTTTATAAAAGCCAGGTACGTCCAACGATAGAGTACCATTGCCACATCTGAGCAAGAGCTGCTAGAAGCAGCTTATCCTGCCTTGACAGAGTTCAAAATAGACTTCGTAGCTTAGTGGGGGATGCCTTTTTCTCTTCCCTGCAACCTCTTTCCCACAGAAAAGACGTTGCGAGTCTGTCTCTGCTTTATCATTATTTTCATGACAAGTGCTCATCTGGGCTCCAATCTATGGTCCTCCCTTGCCAAACTTTCACGAAAAGCACTCATCTGGCCCAAACCACTATCAATAATTTCCCACACTCTTTATCTGTTCCTGAACCTAAACGTAAATTCCATGAACAAAGCTTCTTTTTTAGAACTCCACACCTACGGAACTCTCTTCCGTTTACCTGCTTTTCAGCTGACTACAATTTGATTGTCTTCAAGTCCAATATAAACAAGTTCTTGATGAACCATCCCCCTAAGTAATCCAATTGACAAAATTTCCACTACTTATGATTACTACACTATAATCCCATTAACCCTTATCCTTGCGTGGCCTCCGGGCCTTGATAAGTGGTGACTCCTATGAAAATATAAAAAAAACTCGTGATGAATCATGTTTTACTATTCGGAAATTGGGAGGAAAAAAAAATTAGAATTTTATTTTAATAAAGAGAAATGTTTATTAAATTTTTGCACTTCTCTGGTCTTTTCAACCGTTAAATTCAGAATTATTTATATTTTTATAATAATTTAGTATAATTAAAACATAATCGAACGATACTGTAATAATTAAATTAAATTTAAACTGTCAAATAGAACGTCACTTCCGGCTGTAAACTAATCGTCAAATCCTCATTTAATTAAAGTATTGAAAGTTTTGGAAGTTGTTTGCACCCAGTCATTTTACATGTGTAAAAAACAAGAGACTTCGGTGGTCTGCTCACATTGGAAGAATGGATGAGAGTTCTTGAGTTAGCAGGGTTAAATGGGAGGGAAAAGCCAAGTGAAACATAAGGGTTAGTGATAAAGATGGATGTGAGATAACGAGGGATAAATAAAGACCTAGTAAGAGATAAATTAATTTGGAAGTCGGTTTTTAAAAGTCTTCCAATATGTACAACTGACATTAAACTGATGATGATGATGATTTTCCCAATGACAGTTTTCCTACTTTGTCCGGCTCTGTTTTTAGATTTGTCAGAAGTCAAGTAATCTCTAAATGTACTGCAGATTAAAAGGATTTGATGTTTGACCTGTCCTATCTTGTGCTCCCCCCCCTTTCTGTATGGTCTTGCATTTGCCAAAGTTCTTTGTCTGATTGCACCAGAGACAAAACTGTAATTCCCATGGCCGTTATGCTACTTCCAATAATTAGAATGCACCACTAAGAACAAAATGTCTTTTGCAATCCTTTTCACTATTTTTTGTTTTTTTGTTTTTTTTTAATCTTTTTTCTTTGTTGCGATGGTTATTGAAAATATTTCTCAGATGAAACAAACAAAAAAATAAATAAAATCAGAATAATATTTCTATGGAAGAAATTCATTTATTAAAATATTTGTCTGGAAAAAAAGTGTTTATTTAAAAATATTTGTCTGGAAGAAATTTATTTAAAATATCTGTATAGAAGAAACTTGTTTATTTAAAATATTTGTATAGAAGAAATGTTTTTATTTAAAATATTTGTATAGAAGAAATGTTTTTATTTAAAATATTTGTATAGAAGAAATCTTTTAATTTAAAATATTTGTATATAAGAAATTTTTTAATTTAAAATATTTGTATAGAAGAAATTTTTTTATTTCAAATATTTGTATAGAAAAAATTTTAATTTAAAATATTTGTAAAGAAGAAATTTTTTACTTTAAAATATTTTTATAGAAGAAAGTTTTTACTTTAAAATATTTGTATAGAAGAAATTTTTTACTTTAAAATATTTTTATAGAAGAAATTTTTTACTTTAAAATATTTGTATAGAAGAAATTTTTTAATTTAAAATATTTGTATAGAAGAAATTTTTAATTTAAAATATTTGTATAGAAGAAATTTTTTACTTTAAAATATTTGTATAGAAAAAATTTTTTATTTTAAATATTTGTTTGGAATTATATTTATTTTATGTATTTGTTTATAAAAAATTATTTCAAATATTAGTATGAAAAATTTATTTCTTTACAATAATTGTCTGGAAGAAATTTAATTATTTACAGAATTGTCCGAAGCAAAATTTATATATTTAGAATATTTGTCTTGCAGTGGGGAGAACATAGATTGGAGCTCAGTCGGGTCACTTTTTATACGATAAAGTTTCATAGGCACCAATCGAAGACTTCATTTGTTTTATGATTAATTAAAAATAAAAATGCTTTTATGTCCTTCTGAAAATAATTTGTTTTTTTTTTTACTAATATAAAACTATCATTTATAGTATTTCTTTGAACATATGTAAAATAATCTCATTAATTTATTAAATTCATTTACCTCCGATTTAATTTATATATTAGACTAGCCTGGGTGCCCGGTGTTGCCCGGGTGTTTGAAGGTGTGTGCTGAGAAAAAAAAAAGTGGTAGTAGGCAGGCAGACTTGAACCCATACTGCGAAGAAGGAAAAGAATGTATTAAAAAAATGTGACGGCTTTGCTGTTGCATCCATCACCAAACCGGAAGTGGCGAAGGTTTAAATTAAGGCGAGATAACTTTTGAAAATATTGGCGAAAAAGTGACTCCTCTTTGTAGTAAAGTGCCTAGTTGAGGGTGAAGGAATTAAGTTTTTATTTTCTTTATTTATTATTTTTTTTTTCCATTACGTGGCTTCAAATTGAAACAACTTCGTCCATATTTCTAACCTATACTGTGTTATATTATTACATGTAAATGACATCATTATCATCAACAGCATCATCATTATCATCAACATCATCATCGCAAAAATAGGAGGTCCTTATGGGAAAGGTTGAGACGATTATCGAAACAGAAATGGTTGGATAATTTGCACCAAGATCTCAAGACAGCTGGGCGTCACTCTGACCAAGCCTTTGAATGTATATGGTTGGGTGGGTGGGGGGAGAAATCCAATGTGGACCCAGCTGCAGAGGATAAACGCAGAAGCAAATGATGGTTGTCTGAGCCGAAAATGTAAACTCAGCCACTAGAAATGCATTAACTTATTTTTATATCGGCTTGGCTTTAGGCAGGAGGCGTTAACAAATGCGAGACGACAGCGGAATGAGAATCATCTTCATCCGAAGATCAAATCAAATTTTCGGGTTAAATTCTCGCTGATTTACTCCGTGCAACATGCACTTAAACAAGGTCAAAGGTTATAATGGGGGGTATAGTGTGACTAAATAACTATCAATGTGATAATCAAATTACTTTGAACAAAACAAATGGCGTTATTTTTATTTGCGGCATTTTTCTTTCTTTCATGTGGTGATAGATGAATATTTGTATTTATTACTTTTCTTTCGTTGTTAGAAACCAGTAGGGCTACCTGGCGTTGCTCGAGAGTGTATAACAAAATAGAAGAGTAAAAAAAAGAAAATCTTTCTTTTCAAACTTCTTTGTCTTCTTTTCTCTTTCCTTCGCCTTTAACTGTTACTTTTCTTTCTCTCCCACTGCTTCCCTTTCTCTTTCGCTCCGATTGTCTCTCTCTCTCTCTCTCTCTCTCTCTCTCTCACCCCAATTGCGTCTCTCTCTATCTCACCGATTGCTGTTTCTTTCTTTCTCCTTACTTTCTCTTTGTCCTCCAACTGCTACTCTCTCTCTCTCTCATTTTGTCCTCCAACTGCTACTTTCTCTCTCTTTGTCCTCAAACTGCTACTCTCTCTCTCATTTTGTCCTCAAACTGCTACTCTCTCTCTCTCTCATTTTGTCCTCCAATTGCTACTCTCTCTCTCTCTCTCTCATTTTGTCCTCCAACTGCTACTCTCTCTCTCTCTTTGTCCTCCAACTGCTACTCTCTCTCTCTTTTTGTCCTCCAACTGCTACTCTCTCTCTCTCTCTTTGTCCTCCAACTGCTATTCTCTCTCTCTCTCTTTCTCTCTCTCTCTCTCTCTTTGTCCTCCAACTGCTAGTCTCTCTGTCTTTGTCCTCCAACTGCTACTCTCTCTCTCTTTTTGTCCTCCAACTGCTACTCTCTCTCTCTCTTTGTCCTCCAACTGCTATTCTCTCTCTCTCTTTCTCTCTCTCTCTCTCTCTTTGTCCTCCAACTGCTAGTCTCTCTGTCTTTGTCCTCCAACTGCTACTCTCTCTCTCTCTCTCTCTCTCTCTTTGTCCTCCAACTGCTAATCTCACTTTCTTCTGTCCAACTGCTCCATTCCTCTCTCTTCATCTCAACTAGTTCAGTGTAATAGGAAAAACAGAAAGAAAACAAAAAAAAAATGACTGACTGCTTGACCTAATTTCCATGTTTTTAAAGCAACTACAGTGTAAAAATAAAATAATTTTTTTCCTAGCTTTGTCCATGTACTAATTTCATCCCTGAACACCCAAAGGGAATCAATATTACAGTATTTTTCTTACCATCAAATGATGTAAGGTTTGTAAATGTATCTTGTGTAGTTTCTGACCCTTTGCTCGACACACACGCACACAGAATTATGGCTTCTCGTTCTAAAACTATCCGTGCTGATAGAGCAGAAAACTGTTGTATAATTCTTGAAACCTGTTACGCTCGCTCTCCCCATCTCCGTTTGTATGCAAAACAAGTTTATTCTTTCGAAAATCTTAATCCATTATAATTCTAACTTTTAAAATGTCTTTAAAAATAATGTCTGCTTAACTGCGTTTGGAAAATCTCAACCGAATTTGTGTTAACATTTTATTTTATTTATTTATTTTTAAAGCTTCTTTATTTCCTCTTATCGGCCATGTTGTTGAATATTTATCAAATCCACAGATGTCACATCTTATAAAGACTTTATTTGTATGAAACGCGGCAAGTTCTGTAATTCTGGTTGGGGTTGACATAAGCTAATGTTTAGTTCATTCTTAAAGTAGGCGGCCATATTGGATTAAGTGGCGTGCGATGGTTTTTGATTTGGTGACAAGAATCATCATCATTTTGTTTGTTTTTATTATCGATATCATCATTCGTTGAATGTGAATATCGATTTATTCCATGATTGAATGACTAAACATTTGTTCTGACATATGAAGAGAATTGTTTAGAGTTTAGAATAATCTCGATTCCATCAAATAGAATGAAACCATTTGCACATTATTATTTATTTTTATTTATTTTTTTAAGTTTTGATTTATTTGGTGGCAAAGATTTTAGACAACTCGAAAAATACTTGTTCCAGGACGAGTAAAATTAATTCCTCAAACAACCTTGCACACATTTCATGAGCATTAAAATCAATTTATATCGTTATTTTCATGAGCATTAAAATCAATTTATATCGTTACTAATGCTTAGGTATAAAAGTCTTAACTATTTTTTATCAAAATCCATTACATGATTTTGATTCTAGAAAATGTCTAAATTTGTTCGTTTTCAAGTCTAAGGTAAACAAACTCTTGTTGAGCCGCCCTCATAAATAATCAATTTCTAGTATTACCTTTTATCACAGAGTTCACTCATTAACCTTTATCTTCGAGTGGTTTCTGGGCCTTGATAAGTAGTGACTCCCATGTAAAAAAAAATGTTTAAGAATATATTGAAATTTAAGAAATCTTGCTTTATTGGTGTCTGATGAGTATGATCAAATTCAATGCAAAAACTCCAAATATTATTAATTATAATATCAATTAATGTCCAATACGTATTAAAATTTCACAATAATCAAAGCTGTCTAAAATTTCACAATAATACAAAGCTATCTAAAATTTCACAATAATCAAAGCTATCTAAAATTTTACAATAATCAAAGCTATCTAAAATTTTACAATAATCAAAGCTATCTAAAATTTCACAATAATCAAAGCTGTCTAAAATTTCACAATAATCAAAGCTGTCTAAAATTTCACAATAATCAAAGCTATCTAAAATTTCACAATAATCAAAGCTATCTAAAATTTCACAATAATCAAAGCTATCTAAAATTTCGCAATAATCAAAGCTATCTAAAATTTCACAATAATCAAAGCTATCTAAAATTTCACAATAATCAAAGCTGTCTAAAATTTCACAATAATCAAAGCTGTCTAAAATTTCACAATAATCAAAGCTGTCTAAAATTTTACAATAATCAAAACTATCTAAAATTTTACAATAATCAAAGCTATCTAAAATTTTACAATAATCAAAGCTATCTAAAATTTTACAATAATCAAAGCTATCTAAAATTTTACAATAATCAAAGCTATCTAAAATTTTACAATAATCAAAGCTATCTAAAATTTCACAATAATCAAAGCTGTCTAAAATTTCACAATAATCAAAGCTGTCTAAAATTTCACAATAATCAAAGCTGTCTAAAATTTCACAATAATCAAAGCTGTCTAAAATTTCACAATAATCAAAGCTGTCTAAAATTTCACAATAATCAAAGCTGTCTAAAATTTCACAATAATCAAAGCTATCTAAAAAATTTTTAAATTTCAATTTAAAATACTCTACTGAAATATTTTTTGAATTCCTTAAGATTATATATCTTGCTTTGTTTAGAGAAGCAAAAATTTATATTTGAAAAAAAAAAAAAACATTGTTTTAGTTGCTTTTCTTGATGAGCATTTGTCAACAGCTATATTTACTATCTGTATTATGAAGAGGTCTCAACATATATAGTCTTGGAAGTTTTTAACCTTTAAAACTATACAAAAAAATTTTTTTTTATCATTCGTTAGAAAAACTATGCAAAAAAAAAATGTTATCATTCGTTAGAAAACCATGTAGTCAGCAAATCATTCAATCACCTGCAATCACTGTATAAACTTGCTCTCTCGAATTCACTATAGTACCGATAATAATTTATTTTTTAAGGGATCATCAGTTGTTTACCATGAAACACTGTTTTGGGGATTTATATATATATATATATATATATATATATATATATATATATATATATATATATATAATGCACATATGTTCATTATTTATTTATTTACTTGATTTATATATAAAATAATTAGCCAAGGACATGTTTCACTGTATATACGGCTTGCCAGCGAGGCTGACTGTACAGACTCAAACCCAGAACAATAAAGTCTATAATCGGATGTGCATATCATTGTGTATAAGAATGCCATAGTTAATTCCGGAAAAAATTTTTTAGTCAAAGTTAAATATTTAAACTCGTACCAATCATTCTTCAATTATGGTCAATATTGCTATATAATTTCGACTAAAATAATTCGACATTTACTAATATATATATATATATATATATATGTAAATATGTATCACACACATGCACACACACATACACACACACACACACACACACACACACACACACACACATATATATATATAATTATTACTATAACATTTTAAATACCTACAGACACTAGTGTTTCATCATTCTGACTCCATTAGCAAGGAGAAACACACACGGTCAACTTTAACCGTGAGAAATATCGTTGAAATTTAAACATTTATTTTTAAATGTTGAGACATCCGTCCATATAACATCATGATCTTCGCATGTGAGCTTAAGTGACCGACTCACATTTCAACTTAAAAGTGCTCAACAATAAGAACAGAGTTCTTAAAGGGGCTGACATAATTATTACTATAACAATTTTTCACGCCTTCCCAAGTACTTGATATTATAAAATCCTAGGCACCTCAAAAGCATGTGGACCTGACCTCATCCTGGTTGTGCTATTAAAAAAATGTTCCACTGAGGTCGCTCCTGTTCTCTCTAAACTCTTTAACAAATGCCTTAACGAATCTTGCTTTCCTGGCTGCTGGAAAACTGCTTCTATGGTACCAGTTTACAAAAACTCTGGCGAAAGAACTGACCCATTAGATTATCGCCCAATAAGCCTCCTCCCACTTTTCACCTGCAGACACTAGTGTTTCATCCTTTCGAGAATCATCAGTGCAGGGTGCCATGATTACCGCCGGTCAGGAGATTCGAACCCGGCCACAAAGCTATCTCTGACTCCACATATGCATAGTTGATATCGATTTTTTTTTTTTTTTTTTTTTTTTGTCGTCGTCGTCGTCGACGACGACGACTATTAAATTTAATTTGATTTATCTCTCCCCTGGAAGTTGCAAAAGATTATCTCTTTAGAATTCACAAATCGCCCATACATTTGGATGTGTATATATATATATATATATATATATTAGTGATGGCACAGTCTTATACAGTTACTGATTCTAATTCTTTATAAATCTCTAAAATATTTAGCTATAGAGTTGCTATTTTTCCCCGATTACCGTAAAACCTCACGTTAAATGTGCAGATATTTTCTCAAACGTAAAAAATATATCTGTGAAGAATGATATGCAGTTTTTAACTTTACTGGTAGTTTAAAATTAATAAATATTTATAATTTTATCATTACTACCAGCAGGGAAAGATTTTGTTTTAAATAAAATAAACAGTTAAAAGAATCGTTTTTGGCATCAGAAAATGGGCATAAATTTTTCCGATTTCGATATCCCCCAAAATTTCGTTTAATCGTCCGAGCACTAATATATATATATATATATATATAACTACTTCATTTAATCACAAATTTATATACGAAAGTATGAATTTATGCGTAAACTTTAAGTATTTACTTCAACAGTGTTCAATACATAGGTAGAGCTAGGTAGTAAGTTATAAAATATATATGGCGATTAAGCTACACAGAATATTCCACGTTTCATCCATGCTAGGATTCCTGATGATGCATAAGCCTAATGAATCCTAGCATGGATGAAACGCGGAATATTCTGTGTAGCTTAATCGCCATATATATTTTATAACTTACTATATATATATATAATGCACATATGTTCATTATTTATTTATTTACTTGATTTATATATAAAATAATTATCCATGGACATGTTTCACTGTGTCTATGGCTTGTCAGTGAGGCTGACTATACAGACTCAAACCCAGAACCATAAAGTCTATAATCGGGTGCGCATACCATTGTGTATAAGCAAGCAAATAAATAAACAACGAATAATTTTATTTCATTTTATTTTTTATGGAATCATTCCAAGAGTTTCTTTTGAATAAAATGTACAAAGGGTTGTTGTTTGAACGCCATAAACATTTGCAAATTGCAAGATTCAATTTTTGTACATGAAATTGTTCAACATGTTAATATTATAATCTGTGAATAAAAAATTAAAAAAAAAAATCATGATTTATTGACATTATTCACATATTTAATTCTTTCAATAATTGTAATTTATTGATGTAATACTACCTGTACTTATCCGGTGTTGGGCGGGTGTGACCTATGCTCGGTCCTGGAACCAAATAGAAAGCTATCTCCATCGCAGGTCACCCAAATGTGACCCATGCTCGTCCTTCGCAGGGGATCCTTTGTTAGGTATTTCAGCATAGTAGGACCCGTTGATTGATTTGGTTAGAGTTGATTTCACTTTCGTGTTATTAGTGAGTAAATCTCGTGCACACAAAAGAAAGACTCGGTTAATTCTATTCTACTGGTTAATTCAAGATAGATATACACAATATTTACTTATATATAATTGTTCAAATGTTGATTTTGACAAAATTCTACTGAGTCCCAATTAGATTAATTATTCTCGGTTTTACGGTGTGGTGGTGGTGGTGGTGGTGGTGGTGGCGGCGGTTCAGGAAGAGAGGAGGGGGTGACGACTCTCGATTGTATTTGATATCTCTCAAATCTCAGCTCCAACTCACGATTTTGGCGTGGGGATTCGCTTATGTAGTGAAGTGATGGTGTGGCTCGAGGCTGCTTCCTGGATCAATCACAACTAATGACGTCACCTCAGGGGGATCCCCTACTCCCCGTATGCACCAGCGATTCTGCAAACTCTATCAGGCCTGTTTCTCATGATCGAAAGGTTAACCCTGTGAACTCTCAGTCTGGTACTGCACTGAGAGGCCAGACAACTCGGAAACGAAATTATATTTCGTTATGTCTCTCAAAGTGACATCAAGTTGTCGTTTTCACCAAACAATAACATTTATAGCTCAAATTTTTCCTTCAGCAGGGATATCTTGTTGAGTAAAACCCTTTATTTAATCCACAGAGGTAGCATGTCCTTGTTCCATCAGCCATGACTGTGTAGAAGTCTTAAGCAATTTGCAATTGTATTTTGAGTCTTGCTCACACTGAGGATTGAACCTTCAACCTCCAGAAGAGTGTAACTTGCAACTGAATTTTACCAAGTAGTTTATCCATTACACCACGGGTCCTTGCTACCATCATGGATTAAATATAGGGTTCCGTTCAAAATTCTGTGCAGATTCCTAAGAATAAAATAAATCTGAAGAAAATCGGAGGTTACATCGACTGAAACGTTGTGAAAATACTACTTAGGATGGGAGCAGTAGTGTGAATAACTGAAATAAAATGAATAAACAAACCATTGTTTTGTTCATTCAATCTTGCATCGCATGTTATGTAAACCGTTCTTTTTTATTTTAAATAAAATGAACCTGAATTTTTTTTTTTATTCCATTTTCACCCCAAATAAGGCACAGTACCACTTTGAAGTAGAGGGCTACTATCAGGGCCATAAGTTGCAGGAGTATTATGTGGGGAGATGAGCAGCAAGATGTCTGTTCACATTGCACTTGAACTTCTGCATGTCAGTACAGTTGGGAAAGCAGAATTCCAGAATGGAGTTCCAAAATCTAGCAGTTCTGAGGAATAAACTATTGGAGTAGAAGGCTTTCTTACACCTAGGGATCTCTACTGTGAATGGGGTGAGATTTAGCTGCTTGTCGGGTTTGTCGAGGGTGTTTACGTTGAGGGAGTACAAGTGCTTGTAGTTCGTCAGGGCATTAACCATTAAAATACTTGTAGAACAGGTAGAGGGATGCAGCATTTCATCGATGGGACAGAGGCTGAAGCTTAGATGTTAGTTCAGGACCTATCAGATTGGCAACTCTTCTTTTGAACCCTGCCCAGGAGTGAGAGACTGGTAGCAGATGCACCAGCCCAAATGTGACAACAATACTCCATACATGGACGAGTGGTAGCCCCATATATTTTCCTTCCCATATTTAAATGGATAAACAGATAAAATCCCAACATCTTCTTTTAATCTAATGTACCATTTTTCAAAATTAAAAAAAATATATGTTTATCGTACTTAATTTTTGTCCCAATCAAAAATGTCTGATGTTGAAATATTGATGTGAATTTTTTTTTCTTATTTTTTCTCAGGTCTTTTTACGAAATTCAGTATTTGAACCATTGGAAGATCGTCGACAGTTATATCTCTGCGGAAAGGCCATCGTTCTACAAAAGATTTGGAGAGGATATGTCTGTCGAAAAAGTAAGCAAGTTTTGTTGATATTCTGTCCAACTGATTATTCCGAACTTGACAAATGTCTTCTATTTTAATATTTTATATATATATATATATATATATATATATATATATATATATATACTAGCAGTTCTGCCCAGCTTTGCTAGGGCCCTATGTACTGTTCATATATATATATATATATATATATATATATATATATATATATATATATATATATATATATATATATATATATATATATATAAAAGTGTGAATATGTAAAGTAATGCCTTTCTGTATAATAGTCTTCCTTAACTACCATGGAGAAAAGATAGACAGACATTTTCACTTTTATAGATATATAGATTGGATGCAATATAAAGTAATGATTTAAAAATATAAAAAAAGACTCACGTGCCACCACCGAGAATCGAAACCAAAACGTTCAGTTCATGATTTATTTTACCTCTGCCGTTAATGACTGGGCTATGAAAACATGTTTACTGCATGGCTAAAAATTAAAACATGAACCAATAGCTACTACGTTATGCATTCGTAATGCCGGCATTCAACCTTCACCTGACAAATTTCATTTTTTTTCATTTTCACACTTTTGCACGGATTTTTCCAGACTAAAACCCAAATATAAAGGTTTGCATGGATTCAAATACCTTATATATAAAGTTTCATGTGTGTAGACCAAAAACTCTAGGAGGAGTTTGGTAGGCAAAATTTGTTAAACAAAAATATATATGTATACATGAATATATATGGAAACAATTTTGTGTTTACTATAAACTTTTTACGCAAATATTATGCAAGTATAAATCATATAGAATATCTGCATGAATATAATTACACGTAATAGTTAACTAAAGATGATTATCCATTCAGACAACCGAGGCAACTAATAGGGAATTAATTAAAATGAATGTTTAAAAGAATATGCAAATTAACTAGATCGTTTGCTAGGGAATGCAATTCCATGGCCCATATATGAGA
Organism: Euprymna scolopes; assembly: GCF_053919585.1. NCBI lineage: Eukaryota > Metazoa > Mollusca > Cephalopoda > Sepiida > Sepiolidae > Euprymna > Euprymna scolopes. The sequence goes on from NC_136517.1 coordinate 9,248,741, forward strand.
AAATTGTATTTTCTTTTTAAATAAATAGAAGAGAGGGTTTTTAATATGAATATCAATACACACAAAAGAAAAACGAATTTATAGGAGTGTATATATATATATATATATATATATATATATATATATATATATATATATAGATACATTCGATTATAAAAACTATACCTTTAATGTATATGTTCAATAATTTTTGTTCCAAATTGCCACAATTAAGCTCAATAAGAATGAATTTACACTTTCAGAGCATATATATAGCTAGTAAACATTCCAAAGCTACAAATGCAAAAACAAAAAGACTCTGCATCATCATACTGTATGAATCCGAAGATGCTATTGTTGACATCAGTTCCCCTGATATTTTTCTAGTGAGATTTTTTCTATAAAGATAATCAAATACTTATGCGAGGGGCCAACATCCTAAATGAAAGTGATTTTTGTAGAAACGGACTGGATTCGAACTTGGAACACCCAGGTCGTTAGTCTGTGTTATTAACCACTTGACCACTGTCACCTATCCCAAAAGACTAAAAGACAACAAGGAAACGTGAGAAAATGAAATGATGGAATTATCTTTGGCTACAGTTGGATGCAAATGATAATCTGAACCATGATATATCCCACAAACCTCGAAGACCTGATTTTCGAAAAACAAAAAATAAGTCCGATCATAAGAAAAATGAAATCCAAGAGAAGGTTGTTAGTGATAAAAAAAGAACAAAGTGACATAGTTCACATCACACAAGGCACACATTGCCATTGAGACGTAAGGGATTAGATTTATAGGGGTATCCTAAGTGGGGATTTGTGCAGAAAGATACTTGTTCACATAACATTTAAATTTTTGCAGGTTGATATTGTTTAAGAAACAGGAGAGTAGGGAGGAAGTTTCGAAGGCAAGCGGCTCAAGGAAAGAAGCTATTAGAATAGAAAGGTTCCCAGCATTTTGGGGTCTCTACAGTGAAGGGGTGGGATCTTGCTGATTGTCAGGTTACTCGGGGGGGGGCATATTTACAATGATGGGTAGAAATGTAGAAAATTCATCATCACGTTTTGCAAAGTTCTTGTGAAACAAGAAAAAATAATGCAACATTACGGTGATGGGAACTGCATAGATGGTATGGGACCTATTAGATTAGAGACTCTTTCATTGGATCCTGTCTAAGGGTGGGAAGGCTAATGGTTGATGCACCAACCAAAATGTCATAACAGCTAGACTTTGGAATTTCCTTCCTGCTTCCCTGACTGTACTGATATGCAGAATTTTAAATGTAATATAAACAAACATCTTGTTAATCTTTCCTACGCATGAAAAAAAAAGGTCCTCTATGCATGGGCAAGTTGTAGCTTTGTAGAGATACAGTATATCCTGCCTTGGCAGAGTTCAAAATAGACTACGTGGCCTAGTAAGGGATACCCTTTTTTCTTCTCTACAACCTCTTTCTCACAGTCTGTCTCTGCTTTATCATTATTTTCATGGCAAGTGCTCGTCTGAGCTCCAATCTATGGTCCCCCCATCAAACTTTCACAAAAAACACTCGTCTAGCTGAAAACACTATCAATAATCCCCCCACTCTTTATCTGTGCCTAAACCTAAACGTAGATTTCATGAACAAAGCTTCTTTCTTAGAACTGCACGCCTGTGGAACTGTCTTCCGTTTGCCTGCTTTCAAGCTGACTACAATATGGTTGTCTTCAAGTTCAATGTAAACAAGTTCTCAATGAGCTGTTCCACTTAAGTTAACAAATTTACCGAATTTCCATTACTAACGATTACTATATTGTCCAATTTCTACTGTACACTGTTTAATCCTTATCCTCGAGTGGCCTCTGGGCCTTAATATGTGGTGATGCCTATGTAAAAAAAAAAAGAAAAACAATTCTTGCTGTGTAATGTTATTTTTTACCATTTTAGTTGACGCTAAAAAGTTATTCATTTTCAGAAAGTTTGTGTCACAATCAGAAGATAATTCTTGATTTTTGTCTTTGAGAATTGATCAATATTTTAGCACCGTTTTTGGAGAGTGAGAAGATCGAAGTTGTTGATTTTCCAATTTTATTCTGGAATATTTCTATCGATTATTATCGAATATTAATGTAAAATTATATTCAGAGGAAGCAAGTAATTAAAAAAAAAATAAACTGAGAAAATTTCTTAGATATTTAGGTTTCAGTAAAATATTAGGACGGGGAGGGGAATGTTGTCAGCCATTTTCGTTATTTTAATATAACTATTTTTCATTTCCTCGAAATTATTAAATGTTTTATTTTATTCTGTTTTCGCAAGATAAGGCCAGTTGAGATTAAATTTCAGAGTACTGCGTTAAGTTATTTTGTTTATTTATTAGAAATGTCTTATTTTGTTTAAAAAACAAAAAAAAAAAAAAGAAAGAAAAAAAATGACTAAAACTACCCGGCATTGCCGAGGAGCATGGATAAAAAATTAGAAAAAGTTAAAAAAAAAAAAAAAAAAAATAGGATGGGTAACATCTTTTTTATATTGTCTCTCTCAACCTGTTCCTTCGACTCTCCTCCGCCTGCTTATTTTTGCTCTCCTTCTTTACTGTTTATCTTCCTCTTTTCTCTTTCTCTCCCCCTCACATTTTCTTTCTCTCCCCCTCACATTTTCTTTCTCTCCCCCTCAATCTTTCTTTCTCTCCCCCTCACTCTTTCTTTCTCTCCCCTTTCTCTCTCTCTCTGTCTCTTTTCCCTCATTCTTTCTCTTACTCGTTTTCCCTGGTTCAATATGATTTTAAAAAATGAAAAAGAAAAATGTCCCACAAGAATTTTCTCGATAAATCGATTGTCAATTGATTAATGACGAACATTTACAGGATTGAAATTCGATCACTAATAAGATTAGTCTATTTGTTAAAATTGAATTCTAAGACGATCATATTGTATTCTGAAGGAAAGCAGTCCTATGGTAATGTGTTCTACAGATCGGAAGTTCTTGGAAATAAACTCTGTTCATGGAAATTCTATTTGATGCCAGGCATATGAGGAAAGAAAAGAAAATTTCTCTACAGCTGTGGTAGTAGGACAAGTATTTCATCCGTATGGAAATCTGCGGAATTCTGACTTTCGGAATGCGTTCATTCTCCCATGCAATCTTTTCATGCCTCAATTCCATTGCATCTACACGTATTTGCGATGAATGATGATTTCTGATATTTGCTTAATTAAATTATCTTTCCCTTGAATAAATGTGATAATAATATTACGTTTTTCATGGATAATTATTTTATTTGCTTCTTTCATGGAAACAAAGAACAAGAATGGAGAATGGCGAAAAGAGATGAATGGCATAAATGTTTTTTTGGTTTTCTTATTATTATTTCTAGCAGAAAAAAAAAAAATATGAATGCGTTGGTGATTATTCGAAACATTTAATTTATTTTGCAACACTGATTTGTCTTCAATTATGATTTTGGTTTGGAATGATTCTCATTTTGTTAAGATTATTATTATTTATTTTTTCTTTATTTTTGGCAAATATTGTGTAATATTTTCTGAAAAATAATTTTTCCTTGCAAGAAAAAAGGAAAATGTTCATCATCTTCCTTCTTTTCCATTAATATTCTTGAACTTCAAAGACATCAAGTGTTGAGGCCCCATTCGGGGGATGTGGAGAATGTGGAGTTGCCTCTTAGTTACCATTGCTCTCAGGTCCACTTTAGTCTGGCGTGGTAATACCTGTTAGGGCATCTGGTTCTGCTAAATCAGGCTGTCTGAAGATACTGGTTTCCTCATCAAAAATGCACCAAACATTGATGATATTGGTTTTTATTATTATTATTATTATTATTATTATTATTATTATTATTATTATTATTATTATTCATTTCCCTGTGCAAAACTCAATTCTGTTATGCAAAGCAAAAAAAAACAAATAAAAAAAAAAAAACAATTTTCCTCTACAAAATAACCAAACCAAACATCTAAAGAACTTGCAGCATAAAAACTTTTTTAAAAAATTACTACATTCAGCATTAAACAACCTGGAAAGAGTTGATATGTGATAAAACAAAACCACCAAACCAAACACCATGAATAAATATTTGAAGATATAAAGAACTTGAAGCATAAAAACTTTTCCAGATTTATTGGATTCGACATTAAATAACCCAAAAACATTCAACCATCACGTCTAAAATGTCTAAAATTTAAAGCTTAATGGAGTCTTAAGACCCCTTAAGCTTAAGCCGTAAATCCGGGGAATCTTGTGTCATTGATGCTTAATGATCCTAATTCAAATTTAATGCTATTCTGAAATATTTGAATTTTCAATTGGGAAATTGTGTTCGTGTCACACCAGCTAAGAGCTAATATATTTGAAATGCACAAAAGGAACTGAAATTTTTTTATGTTTGTAAATTCATCGTAGATATCCATTAATAAATATTTTCATTGGGTTATTTTAAAGGGTTGTTACATTTGAAATGGTTGTTACATGGCATTATGCTGTCACAGACTTAGTCGCATGGTGCCTTGTTTGGGGTGAATAAACAGTACGACAATAAAATGAAATTTAAAAAAATCAAACCGATATTTTTTTTTTCTTTAAGACATATTCCAAATTTCCAAATTTCAAATCGTGAAGACAAATTTATTTAAAATAATATTTACACAGGCCCCGGGGGGAGGGGGATGCTGAATAGAATAATGATGACTCTTTATCTTTCACTCGTATCTAATTAGTTTTCGCAATTGAAACTTTTTTTCTCCTTCTTTCAGGCAGTAAATTATCTGTCATTTCTGTCCATCATGGCTCTGTTTCGCTTTTTCTTGTGATTTTAAAGCGATAAAAATTATTTCTTCGGGTTTTAGATTAAATAAACGGAAACAAAATAAAGACGTTTATCTTTATCGGATGAAATGCATGCAAAAACAGAATGAAAGACTGTTATACATATATATATATATATATATATATATATATATATATATATATATATATATATATATATATAAACCAAACAAAACAACCAATCGAAACGTGATAAATAAAGAAGAAAGTCACGTAACTCTTGCTTCCCCTATTTTGTCTTTTACGCCTTGCATTCTAGGATTGATGCTTCTGACAACGAGGGAAGAATTGTTATTTTCTGGGTCAGAATCTATTCCATCTAAACACTTATCGTTGGCAAATCTTTGACCTTGAAGTACTATTTATTTATTTATTAGATCCTTACATCAAGTGGCTTCATGCCTTGTCTGGAGCGATTTCCATAAAAAAATGTTTAAAGATATAAAGAACTTGAAGCATTAAGTAACCCAAAAATGGTAGATATGCCATGAAACCAAAACAACCAACTATTACGATTTTTATTGTTACTATTAACATTATTATTATTATTATTATTATTATTATTATTATTATTATTATTATTATTATTATTATTTGTATAATGGCTTTCAAACCTTACCTCCAAACTAATCTCTATCTCTGACCAGATCTTTATTCGTCTTTCCCTCAAGTATTCCTTTTATCATTTCCTTCCTTGCCAACGAACTCTGCTACCTCAACTGTTCTACATTTAGTAACCCAACTACTCATCCATTTTTTTTTTCATGATATCAAACTCTCCTGTTCTGCACGCATTTCTCTATCCAGATTTCATGTTCATTTGAGCTCATCTGATATCAGACTATCATTCAGACTCACATAACACATCCATCGTATCATTCTCACCCCCATTTCTCTCCATGAAACGCATATCCTCAATCCTCACCGGCCAGGTTTCACTTCCATTCATCATCACACTGTGTATATGCAGCAGTAATGTCACAATCTTGCCTCGAAGAAACAAAAGTTGTGCTGACGCATGGAAACCAGAAAAACGCCACAAGAGGTGCGACTTGTTTTATGGAGAAGCAACCTGACAAGCCGATGTGAAGCAACAAGCCCATGTGAAGGGGCAAGCCCATGTGAAGCTGAAAGCCCATGTGAAGACTAATGAGTATAAAAGAAACCAAACTTGAAAGGAAATAAAAATAATATTTTGCTTGTTTGATCAGTGAATAGTTCGACTCAGGAGAGGTGTGGTTGGAGATTGCGCAACTTTTGCCACAAAATCTTCACGCACAAGCACCCTTCAGTGGGTGTCCATAGTCTGTCAATGGAACTGTTCAGTAAAATGAAATAAATAATTCTAATGCTGAATTTAGAAATGCATTATTTTCTATTATATAAAAACTCTTTCCCACAGAAGAGACGTTGCGAGCCTGTCTCTGCTTTATCGTTATTTCCATGGCAGGTGCTCGTCTGAGCTTCAATCTATGGTTCCCCCCTTGCCAAACTTTCATGAAAAACACCCGTCTAGCCAGAACCACTACCAAAAGTGCCCCATACTCTTTATCTCTGCCTAAACATAAATGTAGATTCCATGAGCAGAGCTTCTTTCTTAGAACTGCATGCCTGTGGAACTCTCTTCCATTGGCGTGCTTCCCAGCTGACTACAATCTGATTGTCTTCAAGTCTAATGTAAGCAAGTTCTTGATGAACCGTTCCCCTATATAATCCAACTTACAAATGTTAAAAACGCTATAATCACACTACCTATATTAAAAACGCTATAATTACATTGTCTAACGTATACCCATTAACCCTTATCCTCGAGTGGCCTCCGGGCCTTGATAAGTGGTGATTCCTATGTTAAAAAAAAAAAAAAAAAAAGTTATAATTTTGTGTGTGTCTGTGAGTCTAGATAAAACTTAAAAACTACACAGGGTACACTTATAAACATTACACCACCGGATTAAGTGTGACTTTAAGTTATAGCAACAAAATAATGTAATATTATTTGAGGGGGAGGGGTGTCACCGGGGGGGGGATGCAAAATTGATGCATGAGCATGATAAAGTAAAAATAATCTATACTTAATCTGTGAAAAAAAAAAAAAAAAAAAAAAAGCTCGAACTCAATGCTTCACCATTCAGGAGAGCAAACAACGATGTGAAAAGCTCCAGTTTAAAATTTGCATTGCAGTGTGATCTATGATATCCACTTTTTACCAGATTGTGCAAAAGACAAGATAAAAATGTCAACACGAATGAATACATGCTCAAGTCTTACAACAATTTCTTCTTTCGACCTCTTAATTCGTATGATGCCGGATGCTCACAGGTCAAGTAAACTGCGTATCAAAAGCAACACTAATTCTTGTACTAATAGTATCGAACAGCAGAAATGAACATTTGTCATAGTTAAAGTTCACAAACGTGCGAAGAGCATAGAACAGAAGATCACAAGTGACAAAAAAAATGTCTAGTGGCTGAAGATGTTTATGTACAATGGGTCTCAAAAAGATGTATATACACTTTGTACAGTGATACAATTAGGTTATAACTAGAAGAATACTCGTAAAATTGATCCCACCCCCCACATAACAATTTTGTACCACTTCTATGTCTACTTACGATTAAAATCAAGATTTAATGACACTAAACCTTATATCTAGAATCCTTATTCCAATGTTGATCAAAATCTAGTACATTATTTTTATTCTCTAAAATGTCTAAAATTTAAAGCTTAATGGAGTCTTAAGACCCCTTAAGCTTAAGCCGTAAATCCGGGGAATCTTGTGTCATTGATGCTTAATGATCCTAATTCAAATTTAATGCTATTCTGAAATATTTGAATTTTCAATTGGGAAATTGTGTTCGTGTCACACCAGCTAAGAGCTAATATATTTGAAATGCACAAAAGGAACTGAAATTTTTTTATGTTTGTAAATTCATCGTAGATATCCATTAATAAATATTTTCATTGGGTTATTTTAAAGGGTTGTTACATTTGAAAGGGTTGTTACATGGCATTATGCTGTCACAGACTTAGTCGCATGGTGCCTTGTTTGGGGTGAATAAACAGTACGACAATAAAATGAAATTTAAAAAAATCAAACCGATATTTTTTTTTTCTTTAAGACATATTCCAAATTTCCACATTTCAAATGGTGAAGACAAATTTATTTAAAATAATATTTACACAGGCCCCGGGGGGAGGGGGATGCTGAATAGAATAATGATGACTCTTTATCTTTCACTCGTATCTAATTAGTTTTCGCAATTGAAACTTTTTTTCTCCTTCTTTCAGGCAGTAAATTATCTGTCATTTCTGTCCATCATGGCTCTGTTTCGCTTTTTCTTGTGATTTTAAAGCGATAAAAATTATTTCTTCGGGTTTTAGATTAAATAAACGGAAACAAAATAAAGACGTTTATCTTTATCGGATGAAATGCATGCAAAAACAGAATGAAAGACTGTTATACATATATATATATATATATATATATATATATATATATATATATATATATATATATATATATATATATATATATATATATATATATGTATGTATGTACGGCATAATTACGTTGACACACCGGTCCTCGTCAGATCACCGAAGTTAAGCAACGTTGAGGCTAGTACAAGATGGGTGACCATTTGGCAATTTTAGGCGCTGTATGTGCTTATCTCGGCATTGTTTCCAATCGTCCTGAACCTCCACTTGCCACTGGTATTCAACAATGTTGACTCAGGAGAGGTGTGGTGGGAGATTGAAGGAAGCCATTTATATATATATATATATATATATATATATATATATATATATATATAAACTAGCAGGCTACCCGGCGTTGCCTGGTTGTAAAATACACGTAAATATATTTTAATTTATGCAGAGTGTGTATTTATTATTATAGTGCTAAATTTTATTGATTATTATATTTTACCCAGGATTTCAAAAGTTAAAAT
>NC_136517.1:9262500-9472500 GCF_053919585.1 Euprymna scolopes
TTTACAATCATACATAATGAACTTTGCTGAGTATTTCTTTTCATTTTATAAATAAACATTTACTTTTCTTTAATTTTCTTTCTTGAATGTTTTCAAAAATTGAGCTCACCAGCAAAAATAGATACTTATCTATACTTACCCTTCACCAACTTTTTCCTCTGAGGAGAAGAGCCCTTCTTTGAAACTCCATGGAATAAGGAACCTCTCACCTTTATTTCGTATTACTTGTTTTGAATAAAATATTGTAAATTTAATTCTGCAATGTCTTGACTTTTTATACTTAACTGCTTATTCACCTCAAACAAGGCACAGTGCCACTTGGATGTACGAGGCGACTATTTGGGACAAAATTATCAGGGATACTATGTGGGGAGTTGGGCAGCAAAATGTATATATATATATATATATATATATATATATATATATATATATATATATATGTATATATACTACACTTCCTTTCTCAAAGGAGAGAAGATGGTATCATGACAAAGGAACATACGCTACACTAAGGTCATCATCAATAGAGCATTGAAGGATAGTGGATGAGTCTGAAATAGTAAACAGCATTGAACAGTAAAAAGATAGTAATAGTATAGTTTCGGCTTCAGACAGATACCAAAACCTCCGTTATTAATAGATAAGGCTCTATCTGAAAAGGTATGGAGCTTTGTCTTTATTTGGTTTTATTTCGGAATTTGCATTTGAACGACTGCGTCTGAGAAGTAATTTTTCTTTCGTGCTATTTTATACACGCGCACACACAGACACAAAATCTAATAGTTGATGAATACAACGACGTAAGAATGGATAGATTCACCGGAATTTCTACGCATTCGTTGTCCTCACATAAAACTCCTTTGAAGTGACATCACTTGAAAGTTCTAGGTAGAGCGGGGTGGAGGGGGGGGACTTCTTTTTTATTCTTTTAATTAAATTTTCTTTTCTTTTTTTTTTCTCCCATCTATTTATTTATTTATTTTTTTTTTTTTGATGATTCTTTAAATTTGTTTTGATTGATTGTAGGTAGATAAGTTAACCAGGTTTGCGAACAATTCTTCTCCTCCATTATAAACCTGTTTTCTTCTATAAATCAATTTTCAACATCCAACATCTACGCTTGTGTGCGTATATACAGTGCCGCCAAAAAGAAAGTCCGCACTTATCATTAAAAAAACAAACAAACGCAAATTTAAGCTAAATTAAATGTAACTGTTTAAACAACTTATACCTCATTTGATTCGCCTTTTATTCCCCTCCCCCTCTCTCTATCTATATATATCTATAAAAGTGAACGTGTCTGTGTGTCTGTCTACATTTCCCTACGCAATAACTCTGTCAATTTTGAGTCTACAGGCTCGATATTTGATATACAGGGTACTGAGATTTGGGAAAATCGATGTGATCGGTTTTCGGCCAGAAATTTGGCGATTAAGGGGTCAAAGTTCAACGATTTGACCTTTGAGAACTCTACCAAACTCCTTCGACAATTTTGGGTCTAAACACTTGAAATTTTAGATATCAGTTCCTTGGACATGGATCTAACTTAATAACTTGATTTGAGCCCAAAACAATAAATTTTAAGGGGTCATAATAGGGGTCAAAGTTTAAAAAATTGACTGCTTTTTTTTTTTTTTGCTCAACACACACCTCCAAACACCCGGGCAACGACGGGCTGAAATTCTAGTATATATATAGAAAGAAAGAAAGAAAAGATGAGAAAAAGGAGAGGGAAAATGGGGAAAGGAGAAAAGAAAAGGGAGATAGAAGTTTTTTTTTTTGTTTTTTTTTTTACAAAGGCATCACCACATTATCAAGGCCCAGAGGCCACTCAAGGATAAGGGTTAAAGAGTATACAGTAGAAATTGGACAATATAGTAATCATTAGTAATGAAAATTTGGTATGTTACACTTTTTCCCTGGGCAATGTCGGATATCCTTGCTAGTAACAAATATAACCCTTCGTATTATTTAGATTCATCGGACTACTGTTCTCATCTCCAGTGTAATTTTCACAAGGTTTCAGTCGATATAACCTCCGACCTTCTTCAGGTGTATCTTGTTGAACTCAGGAATTTGGACGGAATTTCGAGCGGAACGCTTTCTTTATTCACGAGGGTAGCGTGCTCTTGTTCCGTCAGCCATGACTTGATAAAGGTTCTAAGTAATTCGCAGTTATATTTTTCAGTCACCCATACTGAGGATTGAACCTTCAACCTTCATGAGAATATCACTTTTTACAATTGATTTTTCCAAGTACTCTAACCACTGCACCACGGGTCCTTGCGGACTGTTATGAAGATCACACTCAAGATGAAAACGGTAGTCCGATGAATCCAAATAATAAGAACACCCAATCCTCATCTCAAAAATTCACAAACCTTAAATATAACTCTGTTGTGTACTTTCATTTGAAGCAATTTCTCTGCCCGTTTTTGCTTTAGATATGTTTGTATTTATAATAGCTATCATCCTGATCGGGTTGAGCCAATTTTCTTCTGAGCAAGTCAAGCATCTTTGATCATCAGAGAGTACTGTTCGAACATGTTTTCCCTTACATATACACACCCACATGTACGCACGCATGTACGCACACACACACACAGCCTCATACATACACTCACATTCACACACACACACATGCTAACGTACACACATATACGCACACATACGCGCACAAGTACGCACACATGCGAAACGTCACTTCCTTTAAAGTGAAAGCCAGACATGCACAGTCAGAACACTGACCCCAGTATAAAAGTCAACAAAAACTTCCCTTTTTCGTCTGGACCAGCGTTCGACCTGTTGAGTTGACGAACCGACCACACACACTAACGTCACTTTCCCTGCTACCGTAATGTGGGGCAAGCATAAGTACACTTAATACGCTTTCTCTCTCCATGAACTGGATTGACTTACTCTCTCTACCTCCCTTTCGTTTTGGCCCATCGACACAGACATGTGCGCGACGTTCCACTGAGCTTAACCCTTTCTTTCTACAGCCGGCTTGCCACTTCGCGTTTCTCTATTGCATTCCCTTTCCTTCCACGCGCGTAGTCGTCAACGGTTGAATGAACACGTGTACACCGAAGACTTTCATTTTTCAACAGAAAATAAACGACATGTTTATTTTATTCCAACATTTTTCTTTGTTTTCTTCATTCAATTCGTTTCATTATTTTTTTCTTGTAGCGAGTTAGGGTATTTTATATCCTGGTCCGCAACAGTACTTTTGCCGATCCTGATTTTAGTCTGACAATATGGTAAGCCAATCTGAATTCTGATTGTGCATCTGATAGTGATACCATGTTGCTCTTTAATCCAACCCCTCCTCACTGTAATAAGGTGTTGGCAACGTGGTAGTGTTAGGGCTATATCATCAGGAACTTCAGTCCCTGGTAGAGCTACCGATGGCAGATTAATCGGCCACCCAACAGTTAAAGTAGTTCTAGGAATTGTTTATTTTGACAACTGGCAACATCAAATCATTCGATCCCTGCATCTGTGGAGAATCTGTGACAAAATCTTAGAACGTTTTTCTCGTCACAAAATTTCAAAGAAACTTTTTCGATCTTTTCAAGTTTTACAATAATTAGATAATTATTTTTATATCCCAAGAAAATTGTTTGCAGACAAAGGTCTGGTAATGCGCAAAATCAACTCCTGTATTGTATGCCTCAAAGACTCGAGTATAAATCCTAGTACTGTGAAATATTATGAGAAAGGGAGATAAGTTTGTCTGTAAATTTTATACAGTATTTTGTGCATCCATACATATTGGATCAACCGAAAATAAAGTTACATCTCTCGGATTGAAAAGTTGGAGATCGGTCATAACACTTTGAAACTCACACACGCAGCTCTGAAACAGACGACTTTTGCTATCGTAAATCCCATGGTTAAAATTATCAAAATCTCGATTGTAACTTGTTAAATAAATCTGTTAAATGTTCCACTTTGTTCTTCTAGGCTTTATGTTGCGAGTGAAACAGTCGCATTTGCAGTGATTTTTTTTTTTTCAAGTGATGAGTAGAAATAATAAAACGCTTATCTTTTGGCAATTGTGTTTTTTTCACAATCTTCCAAAACTCATTACTTTGTGAAAAAATGTCTTTTCGATCCTTATTTTTTTTTTTTTTAACGAGCAAAGTCAAATTATTTAAACAATGAGTTTGCTAAAACATTAGACTTTTTTTGTTTGTTTTTTTGTTTTGTTTTTTTTAACGAAGGCTGTCTAAAATCATCTGAAGAAATTTGAATGTTTATACCTTCAAATCTTAACATTAAATTCAGTGCACATTTAGAATTACGCTTATTAAAATGAAATAAAAAATAAATTAAAAAAAAAAAACAGAAAAATCTTTATGATGTACGTACTTGTCACGGAACGAAGATGTCATGTTCCAAAAATCACGAGTGTTTGACTAGTAACTTTTCTATTTGGCTAGTAACAAAAATATTTAGTTGTTAAAGATCAGTTTACTATAAATTTGTCTGTAGAGCCCTGTTCTGGTATCATTTTTATGTGGTTATTTCACAGACAACATTTTTAAAACCAATAACATTTGTTTAGCTGGTTGATGACTGATTGATGGGAAAGTCTCGGATTATATGCTATCATGACATTTTCTCTGAGCTTTACCTCCTTTTCTGCACCCTTCCACCATTTCTTCTAGACATATTTTTCTCACATAGATTGTTAATCATTCTGTGCAGCTATACAGTCCTAACAGTTTCCATCGTAATGGATAGATTAAATCGATGTGTGTTTCGCCTTTACTAAACGATTGTTTATTTTAACCCCATCTGTTCACGTTTCACTCATCATTATATTTTGAAAAATTTTCCGTTGCTTTGTCTATCCATTCGATACTCTCAATACATCATATATGCTGATATAGCCTCCTCTCACTTTTCGCCAAAATATTTGAGTCCATAATTAACCAAGCTCTAGCCCATCACCTAATGCTAAACTACTGGCCGACCAACAATATGGATTTAGGCAAACCCGTTTCACGGCAGACATCCTAACTGTAATCTCTGAGCATATATACCATTCACTTGACAAAGCAGGGAGGGGGGTAAAGCGGTAGCTCTAGATATATCTAAGGCTTTTGACAGGGTATGGCATGAAGGTCTTCTCAGGAAAGTCAGATCATACAGTATCACTGGAAGAATACTTAACATAATTAAATCCTTCTTAGATAAGAGAAAAATCCAGGTTGTTCTCGATGGTCGTACATCTAAACAATATGGTATAAATGCGGGAGTGCCTCAGGGGTCTATCCTTGGACCTCTATTATTCCTAATATTGATAAATGACCTCCCTGACAAAATTGTCTGTGAGATGGGTATATATGCTGATAATCTCAGTTTTCATTCAATATTATATGTGGTGTAAGTAGTGGCATGTAGAGGTTTCATGATACCTAGGGCCAACTCCTTGATTATATGCCACGAAAACTCAAGTATAACTCCTAGTACTTTTATTTTTTGTTTATTTATTTATTTTTTTTACTCATGTTCACCCCTTACAAAGCATATCGCCACTTGGCCGTAAGGGGCTACTATTTGGGGCCATGTCTAGGAAAGATTAACTAGATATTTGTTTATGTTACATTTAAACTTCTGCATATCAGTACAGCTAGGGAAGCAGGCAGCAGGAAGGGAATTCCAAAGTCTAGCTGTTCGAGGGAATAAACTATTAGAATAGAAAGCTTTCTGGCATTTAGGAACAACAACAGTGAATGGGGTGAGATCTTATTGCTAAACGGGTTTGTTGGGGATATGTACTAAGAGATATTATGAGAAAGGGAGATTGAATTTCACTGATTGGTCTCACCCCATCACCCCATCAATTTGGACCCCCTTCATCATTGTGCACATCACTGAAATGAGATATTGTGAACTTAAAGAGACTAATTTATATTATTTGGATTGTTCAGACTATTGCTCTTATCTTGGTTGTTATTTTCACAACGTTTCAGCCAATTTAACCCCCGACCTTCCTTAGGTGTATGTTCACAATGACTGTTATTCATGAATGGTGAAAAAGAATGTTTTTATTCTTTTTTTCCAACGAACTATAGTCGTCAGAATTTAAAATGTGTGATTTTTTTTTTTTTTTTTTTTTTTTTTTTTGGAAAATGGAAAGAGCGTCGAGTCACTTCCATTTTTTTTTTTTTAATAACTTCGAACCCGTACCGATTTGATATAATGTTAAAGAGACTTAGTTTTGATTTTGTCTTTTTTTAATTTTATATACATATATATGACCATGACAACTGCCTCTAATGCCTCATCTCTCTCTCTCTCTCTCTCTCTCTGCACACCATTGTGCAAACTTCACTTCGTGTTATTACCCCAGAGTTAGGAATCTTTGAAGTAGAGAGACAAAACAGTGAACTAAATTCTAAACGTAAGCGATTTGACGGGAGTGGGGTGGGATTTGTTGAAACGAAGAATACTTCAGATTAGATTTTCGAAAGTCGACTGTCTTCGATTGTCCGCTTTGCAGTCTAGTATGAAAAGTCAATAATTTGATTCGTTGATTTTTTTTTCATCTTTTTTCTATTTGCTTATAATCTGTCCATGTAAAAATTGCAGTCAAGATACATCATAACAGGTAACGTAAGTAACGAAGTGATGTCGGTAAGTAGGTGCATAGGTGACGCGACCAACTGGTAGTAAAAATACTATAAAGATTATCCTTTTCAGCATGCAACGACCTCGATTTTATCTAAATGTTCTTATGCACATATTTTCGTTTTTCAACTGTTGGCTGAGATTGTCTACAGGATGGAACGATAAAAGTGTCGCCCTAAAGAAAACAACACTACAGTTTTATTTTAAAACTTTTATCGAAAAAATTGATTCAGATAACTTGATTATGTAGTAGAGCTGACATCTATTCAATGAAGTCGCCTTCAGCCTCAATCACCACCCTGGTATGGGTCCGGAACTAGGAGCATGCCTTTCCCACAAACGCTGGTGAGAGCTCAGAGAATACTCAGCAGATGGCGGCAAAGGCTGGCTTTGGTGTTGTGGGAGGTCATGTTGGTGATATTCCCAACATATGACCAAACAAAGTAGTCCAGCGGGTTCAGATCGAGGGAGGAGAGGGGCCAGTGACAGAAGGGTACAAAGTTGTAGCACTCCTTCTGAAGCCAAATCTGGTTCTCTTTGGACTTGTGGGCGGGCGCCGAGTCCTGCTGCCACACCCAGGGTCTGCCAACGGCCACCTAATTACACCAGGGGATCACCACACTCTTCAGCACATCCAGGTACACTTTAGTGTTGACTTTCAAGCCGACTTCAAAGATGTGAGGTGGCAGGATGTGACCCTCACTTAAAACCATACCAAAAACCATAACTGTGGGTAGAAACTTCATTGAACTGTGCTCTCAAGCGTTGAACCATCCAGATTTGCATTTGGTGGGTGCTAGCAATGGTTCTGCTGTCATAACTTGGATCGGTAGAGAGCATGAATTGTATAGCGGTGCATCTCAGATCGCGCTCGTTAAACATTGTGTAACTTTCACACATGATAGAAGGCTCTTATCGCTATTGGGATTCGTACATAACTGGCCAACTACTAGATGGCTTGAAACAAGAAAAGAAAACCGATTTTCATCAAACAGAAATAAAATGCTCTGTCTTTTCTCGTGCATCAATTGTATTGTTCTACTCTGTAGTAGTTCTGCAGCAGAATTTGGTGTGAATAGAGTAAAAATAGTGTTGAAATCTGTAATTTTCTGCATAAGGCTAGAGTAAACAGAGAAGTGGAAAATTCCATTAAAAGTTTAGAAGTAGAGCAACATAGGATACACTAGAGCAACATAGGATATACACTAGAGCTACATAGGATACACTAGAGATACACAACAGCTATATTAGAGTCGGCCATATGTAGCAAGATTGAGTGTGTAAAAATAATGTTAAAAACGGCATTTTCCTCATAAGGCTAGAGTAAGAAAGAAAGTGGAAACTTCTATTAAAAGTTAAAGATTAGTAAGCAAAAGAAGGTAAATGTGCTAAGTAATTTTAGTGTTTATTACATTCGTAGTTATTGTTACCTGTAGTGAGGATTGAACCTTCAACATCCAAACAAAATGTCACGCAGAACTGATTGATTCTTTTGTGTCAAGAATTTGAGTTGAAAAAGATGCACTTAAACATTGTGAAAATGATAAAGACGAGAATAATAAAAGTTATCAAACTTATTAATTCTCATATCAAAAATTATGGAAACGTTTTTTATTCCTTTGAGCTATTTTGGAATCTGTTTATATTGATTTAGATTATTTGGACGGACATTTCAGTCGATATAACCTTCGACCTTTTCATGTATATCTTTTCGGATTCTAGGAATCTTTGTTGAACTTGGAAACAAATGTGAAATTTTGAACTGAATATCACAATTTGTTTATTAGTGTCACGTGATGTTACGCTTAGCCTATTAGTGTCATGTGATTTTACATTCGGCTTATTAGTGCCACGTGACGTGACACGTGACACTGCATTTCTTGTGTACCCAATACTTACAAGTATTATAAAAAAAAAACTGAATTGCACCCATTTCTTTTTCTACAAATTGAGCAGGGGAGCTTTCGAACACTATAGCCACTGATCATCATTTTAGTCTTTTTAACATTCACTTTCAGACGTTTACTTTCCGTAGCATTTCACCAAATCTTTAATTAAACAAGTAGTGTACTATAGTCGTTACATGTGAACACCATGGACCTACACGTTGTATGCAGATAGTTGCATAGAAAAAATGTGACCCACTGTTTTTTACAGTTGAAACAGCAGACATATATTTACAGATACTTCCAGAATAACACCTTGTCTCTTGTTGAAAAGTCTTCTCATACTCCAATGTGCTTAACAAAACTCTGCTGTGTCAAACATGTAGTACTCTTTGTCTAGCCATGTTTACGACACGTCTTTCCATGTCGCTCCTGAGCTACGTGTGTAATATATCTATCTCTATCCTTCTTGGGAAATGTTTTTCTTTTTTTTTTTTTTTCTTTTTTTTAATGTTTTCTTTCTTTCTTCCTAGCTGTGACGTCACCTCGCACATGGTTCGGTCATTTGCATACGTTGGCTGTTGTTCAAAAGTACTAAGTCATCAGCATGCAGCATCTCTACTGGACAACTTGTACTGAACTCTTTGAATAAGCTTCTAAGACACAAATGAAAAGCAACAGACTTCATACAGATTGATACAGTTTGACAAAATTAATTTAATCAAATCACAAATAACTATTTTTATGCAAAATTATTAATTTCTATTATTGTGATTATTCAAACTACGATTCTAATCTTGGTTTTCATTCTCACAACGTTTCAACTGATGTAACCTTCGACCTGCTTCAGGTGCACCTTTTCAAACTTGGAAATCTTTGTTGCACTCAACAAACCTATATGAAATACTAAACTGAATTTTTTTTTTATTTAATCAATAGGAGTAGATTATTCTTATTCCTTCGGCCATGACCGAGTAGAAGTTTTAAGCAATTTTATTTTATTATTAGTTATGATCACCTGGAATGAGAATTTAACCTCAATCCCCAGAACAATGTCATGTCGGACTTTATGTTGAACTCAGGGGAAACTTGGAACTAGACTTTTTATTTAATCCAGGAGGGTAGAGTGTTCTTATTTCATCAGCTATGACCATAAGTAATTCTTAATTATATTCTAAGTATCACCTTTACTGAAGATTGAACCTTGGAACTCCAGAAGACTGTCATTTAGAATCAATTGTTGCTCAGCGCTTTTATCCGTTGTGTCATACTCAAATTCGGAAAGATTCACCTGAAGAAAGTCTGAGATTACTAGAATAAGTTCTAAGAATGCAAACAAAAAAAAGTCTAAGTCACACATAGGCGAGAAACACAGGCACATACACAAACAAGAAATGTTCACACAATTTTGTCAATATAGACATTCGCAATATCTTAAAGGATTTCCCTTCAAAAACGTTCTTAAACCTGATTTGTTTCAATAACTATAGAAGTAACCATTTCTAAATGAGGTGATGTTATGCGCTGTTGGCTATTTCAGCACATAACATCTTTAGACAAAGGAATTATTATTCTTTTCTTCATCAAAAAAAAAAAAAGAAAAAAATCTGTCAGCTTTTATATAGAACTGAAAATCTGTCATTGTTCGCTTCATTGAACATTATCTTTTGAAAATTGTGTAATAATCTGCATTCTTCAAAAGTAACATGATGTACCTGTGTGAATGTAGGTATATTTTAATGATTTATGCATCTGCATGCAGTATAATGTGTGTGTGTGTGTGTGTGTGTGTGTGTGTATATATATATATATATATATATTACTTTCTAATATATGAATTGCTTTAAGGCAAGTTTTGTTTTTATATTTTTTTTTTTTTTACACGGTGGTCACCACTTATCAAGGCCCGGAAGCCACTCAGGGACAAGTACAGTACATTAGTGTGGAGATTTGATGAAGTGTTTACTTAAGGGGGCGGTTCATTAGGAATTTGTTAACGTTGGACTTGAAGACATCCAAGTTGTAGTCAGGTGGGAAGCAGGCAGACGGAACAGAGTTCCACAGGCGTGCAGTTCTAAGAAAGAAGCTTTGTTCATGGAATCCACGTTTTGATTTAGGCACAGATAAAGAGTGGGGGAAATTTTTCACAGTGGATTCAGCTAGACGGGTGTTTTTCATGAAAGATTGGCGAGGGGGGACCAGAGATTGGAGTTCAGACGAGCACCTGCCATGGAAATAACGATAAAACAAGTATAGGCTCGTATAACGATAAAACAAGTATACGTCTCTTCTGTAAATAGGAATCACCACTTAGTAAGCCCAGAGGCCACTGGAAGATAAGGATTAAAGAGTGTATAGTTGTCAATGGGATAATATCGTAGTAATCGTTATTAGTGGAAATTTTGTAAATTGAACTATTTACAGGAAACAGCTCATCAAGAACTTGTTTACGTCGGACTTGAAGATGACCATATTGTAGTTAGCTGGAAAGCAGACAAATGGAAGCAAGTTCCACAGGCGTGCAGTTCTAAAAAGAGACTTTGTTAATGGAATCTACGTTTAGGCTTAGGCATAGATAAAAAGTGAGAAAAATTATTCACAGTGGTTACAGTTAGACGAGTGTTTCTTGTGAAGGTTTGACAAAGATTGGAGCTCAGACGAGCACTTGACATGAAAATAATGATAAAGCAGAGACAGACTTGCAACGTCTCTTCTGTGAGAAAAAGTAACAAACCCTTATAAATTCACTAAAAACTCATTTTCATTTTTCATTCAGAGCATACAATTATTTAAATTTGCCACCAAGATATTTAAAATATTATTATAAAGTGTTATTTGTTATAAAAATTCATATTTGCAATAGTCGTCCACATACAGTGCTGTTTCGCTGTATCACAGCTCATCAGTGTGGCTAGACCAGCACCTTTCCCTAGCCAGTGATTGAACCTACAATCATCGCGTTGATAGTCGGCAGTTCTAACCTCCAACCCATGGGATCGGTGCTCACAAACGACCTCATTAAATGTCTATTTAAATAAACATTCGCCCACTGCTTGTACAGTGCTTGAGCAGCTTGTTTATTTACAAACAAACAGCAAGCCTCGCTTTATATATATATTTATTTATTGGTGAGTGTTTATAGAACAAGTCCAAGATATTTTTTGGGGGAAAAAGTATGACTCATATGCGTTGGTATATATTTTTTTTTCTAGCTAAATAAAGTATATAAGTTTCATTTAAATGATATTCTTAAAACAGGACTAGCATGACAACCTTCCTTGAAAATAGGTGAACATTTTTAAAGAAAGTTTTCATAATTAATCCCTTTTTTTTTTATTTTGAATAACTTTAATTACTGTTAATATCAACAAAAGTATTGCATATGTAGAGGAAACATAAGACAATAAAATAACTAACCAAGCATTCATTTATTATAGACTGCTTAAGAAGTAGATATGCAAATTAGGACTCTAATTTCTAAAAGTTTTTCCTTTATATATATATATATATTAATATTTTATTACCTTTTTATATGTTTAGTTACACATGTTTCGGTTACCGAATCGTATCAACGATCCAGCAACTTCGTCAGACTTGAACAAGTCTGACGAAGTTACTGAATCGTTAATACGATTCGGTAACCGAAACATGTGTAACTAAACAGATAAAACGGTAATAATATATTAAAAAGATATATATTTGCTCTGCAATAGTATTGAGCACCTTCAAGTTTTTACTATTTACCAGTTCTGATATATATATATATATATATATATATATATATATATATATATATATATATTAGACATTCAAGATCAGTTTTTGCTTCTGTATGTTTTCTGGCATATCACAGATCTGAGATTAGGAATTCAATCACTTTTTTTCTTTTTTTTTTTTTTTTTTACTGATTTTCATCTCAAATAAGGCACACTGCCACTTGGATTTAAGGAGCTCCTATTTAAGGCCCAAACTACAGGGACGCTATGTAGGGAGTTGAGCAGCAAGATATCTGTTCACATTACTCTTGAACTTCTGCATGTTAGTACAGTAAGGGAAGCAGGGAACTGTGAGGGATTTCCAAAGTCTAGCAGTTCGAGGGAAGAAACTATTAGCGTAGAAGGCTTTCCTGCATCTAGAGATCCCTACATTGTAGAGGTGGGATTTTGCTGCTTGTTGGGTTAGTCGTGGGTATTTATGTCGAGGGAGTACAAGTGGCTCCAGTTTCTCAAAGTACATTTCATTGCTCTTTTCACATGGGGCTTGCTCAACTGCCTGGGTCTATGAATGTCATGCGATACCAAGGACCATTGTGAATTGATTTGGCCATATGAGCACCTTTCCATCACCAATGTTCGAGAGAATGCTTCGAACATGCTCTTGGCCTGCCAGGCTAGCAAGAAATGTAATCAAACTACCTGATGTTTCGGATAAACCCACAAAGACCATTTTTTTTAAACTTGGAAGCTAGTACTCAATATTTAAAATAGGGCGGCAACAAACAAATGTTTTAGCCTAAAATGTTACAAAATTTATAATGATCAGTAAATACATGTTTTTAAAAAACATCTTTATGTGTGAGAGCAGTGTGCCGCAATTCATAATGATCGGTTAATTAGTTTACAAGCGAACCCTATGTATACAAAAAATATATATTTTTAAATTGCATAAAAATTAGAGGTATCTTAGTTTTCACAAAGAGCTTCAACTCTCATTTTGCTCCCTTGGCAGAAGACTAAATATAGCCCGCATTACACATCCTTACGCCTTGCATCAGTGTTAAAAAAATTCATAATGATCGATAAATTAGTTTACAACGAACCCTATACATACAAATATATAAGCATATACCCATACATAACCTTTGTTTTTATGAATATGCCTCACAAGTTGTATATTTATAAAAGAAAAGATTCTGATACCGTCTCCCTCATCGCTGTGATGGCTGCCATTAAAATATGTGCATCTTCAAGTGCAGTATTGATTCTTTTTCTGTTTTCCTCTGCGGCAACTTCTTTATTCCACTGTCACCACTTTAATGGCGTGCAAGTTCCACAAAGTGGCTTTAATAGCTTACAATCAAAAACTATCACTTTTACATTTTCTCTCAATCAAACTTTCTGCGACATGATAAATAAATTAAGGGAAAAGCAAAATATATCAGCCCACTTTCTACATCAATTATATCAGGGGTTCCCAACCTGGGGCACAAGAAAAGTTTAGATAAAAAGTATAGTATTGGCTATATCTTACTCTTGTGTGTGTGTGTGTGTGTGTGTGTGTGTGTGTGTGTGTGTGTGTGTGTGTGTGTGTGTGTGTGTGTGCGTGCGTGTGTGTGTTCTCTAACACTGTACTAACTTTTTTTTTTTCATTTTAGGGTTAAGTATTATGGCTGAATAGCTACTTAACTATTAGTGCTGTTATTTGTACTTATGGTCAAGAGGAGGTAATTTATGCATTTTGGCTTGCATTATGGACGTCTAAAACAGAGGATGCCAACTTGGAGTGCTTGTATCACCTGGGGGTACGAGATAATATTCCAGGATGTGCGAGAAAAGTTTAGATAAAAAAATAGGGCATTGTCTATATGTTACACTTTGTGCTTTTTTGCTTTCTTTTGCAAAGTATTAACTTCTTGCTTTCATTTTAGGGTTAAGTATTTTTTTAAATTGGCCATTAAATAATGGCTGAATAGATTTAATCCAACCATGTATTTTACTGTGAGTTCAGAACGTCATCAAATTTAGGGTCTAAACTGAACGCCTTAAGACATTATTTTTTAAGGTTTATTCCAATATTAATTTATGATTTGTTTCTTGGCTACATGTGTAATTTTCCTTGTAAATTATTTTAAAATAATAAAATTACGATTTTCTTTTAATAAAAGATTAGTTGGAATTTGCAAAACTTATCCTTCAAAATTATATCTAACTCCCAACGCAACCCTCTACCTGTATAAGAGTCAGATACGTTTTAAAATGGAGTACTGTTGCGATATCTGGGTGGGAGCTGCTTGGAGCTCCTATCCTGCTTTCACAAAGTTCAAACCCAACTTCGAAACCTAATATGTGATGTTCTTTTTGTAACCCTGCAACGTCTTTCCCACAGAAGACACATTGTGAGCCTGTTTCTGCTCTATCATTATTTTCATGGCAAGTGCCTGTCTGAGTTTCAGTCTATGGTCCCTCCTTGCCAAACTGTCACAAAAAACATTTGTCTAACTACAACAACCAACAAGTATTTCCCACTCTCTATTCGTGCCTAAATCTAAATGCAAATTCCATGAACAAAGCTTCTTTCTTAGAACTGCCCACCTGTGGAACTCTGCTCCACTAGCCTGCTTTCCAGCTGATTACAATATCGTCGTCTTATTTAATATTCATACCATAAAATGTTTTCAGCATTGAAAAGAAAAGGAAAATCTAAGGATGGGTTGGTAACTAACTTCTTTTTTAGTTTTTAAATAATCCTAATTTTATTAGTGTTTAGTTTGTGAAATTATTTAGTCAAAAAATTATAATGTACTAGCAGACCCGTTTCTAGACGTTGCCCAGGAAAGTCGAGTGACCCAAGGAACTCTGAGTCCCAATCTTGAAGAACTGAATTATTTACTGTTGTCAACTGAGTTTCAATCTCTGTCCATCACCTGCAAAACATTCACAATAAACACTCATCTACAACCAATGGTAACAATAATCCCTACATTCTACCTCTGCCTAAATCTAAATGCAAATTCCATGAATAGAGTTTCTTTCCTAGAACTGCCCGTCTGTGGAACTTTATACTATGGAGCTGCTTTCCAGCTGACTACAACATGATCGTTTTCAAGTCACAAGGTTTTGTTGAGCCGTTTTCTTAAATAATCAAATTCTAACCAGTTTTCAACACTACTGATCATTAAACTGTTGTCTCACTAACCATCTTACACTCGTTAACCTTTATCCTTGAATAGCCTTCATGCCTTGATAAGTGATGACTCTTATGTAAAAAAACAAAAAAATAAAAAACATGCACACAAATTCAGACCTCACAATATTAATATAAAACAACAATCAGAAATGTAAAAACTTCATAATGAAATTAATGTGGATGTAAGGACGAGGGTTGCTTACTAATTTGGCCACAGTTAATGTGCACGTATGTGTTTAAAACACGCACATACGTGCATATTAACCGTGGCCAAACTGTGTTGGGGGCGTAATTGATAACTTTGATTGTAATCCCCAGAAATTAACCTAAAAATACTTGGGAAAATGCTTCTCATTCAAAATGTTATTTTTCAACTAACAGTATAAAAACAAAAATTGTGAATAGCACTGTGTAATAATGAAATGAAAACGGTCATCTAATCAGTAAACACTAATAATAAATAGTGAATTAATGAGATGTTATTTTGGAAACCAATATGCTAATTAGTTAGACTGAGTACATATATATTGTGTGGACATGCTGAGTGTAGATTAGAATTTTATTAGTAGTGGTAAAAATATTTCCACTTTTAATGCATTGAAATTTGAAAAAAATATAACAGTTGAAGGACCAATCAAAAAGCAGATGATTTTTTTAAATATTTATTGCTTTAAATTCCAGTTTTTAATTCATATAAAAGTCTTCATCAGGAAAAGTCAGATTCTTCAGACTTTTTTTTTTATTTTGACTTTTCCTCACAACCTTTAACCTCTGACCTTTTCAGGTGTCTCTTTTCAAACTCGGGAATCTTTTTTGTCAAACTTTAGAATCTGCACGGAATTTCAAATGGAACCCTTTATTTAATCTACGGATGCAGCATGCTCTTGTTTCATCAGTTGCGACTGGGTAGAACTCGCACTTGTATTCTTAGTATTGCTTGCACTGAGGATTGAACTTTCATTTACTTAGTACTTTATCCGACCCTTTTCGAGTTTAAAATAGACACTTCAAAGAGGTTAAAGGTTACATCGATCGAAACGTTGTGAAAATAACACTCAAGATGAGAACAATAGTCTGAAGAATCCAAATGATGCGAATCTTTCCTCATCTCAAAAATTCAGAAACAAAAATGAACCTAGTTTGAATATTTGTGGGGAAACTTGAAGACAGGAATCTGCTGACATGTGCCAAATTCATCAGAGTTGCCAAAAAGGTAGTTGAAGACAACAATGGATCTCCTGCTATTTCTGGTTCTCAATTCCAAGCTATTCTTCCCGTTTTTAAACCGTGTGTTCACCGAAGCTAAATCCATACAAAAGAATCGATTTAATAAGAAATCATAAGGATTCACCTTTGATTTTTTTTTTTTTCTTCAAAGATGTTTTCTGTGAATTGAATCCATTCTATATTCCTTCCATGATGAACCCAAGTGGCTTTATTGCATCGTTTAATAATATCGTTTTAGCTGATAGCCATTTTGGCATCAAGTGGCAACAACAACCAACATAGAATATTTAAGATAATTTATTAATTTAACAATGACCAGTCAGACGCCATTTTGAAGAGCCAATCACATGAGCACCTGTATGCTAGCTTTGTATTCGACAACCTGTTTTTCTTTAATTATTTCGAAGACTTTTCCTTTGATTTAAACCATATGAAACTGAGAGCAAAGTTCAAATCCAGGTCAAGATTATTTCCGTATTATTTCGATTATTCTGACTGCTGTTCTCATCTTGAGTTTTATTCGCACAACATTTTGGTTGATTTAACCTTTGGCCTTTTTCGGGTTGATTCTTTTGAGTTTGGGAATCCTTTTTTTACTTGTGTCAAACTTTAGGAATCTTTCTGCCAAACTCGGGAATTAGCACAGAATTTTGAACGGACCCCGTTATTTAATTCATGAGGTAGCATGCTCTCATTCCATCAGCCATGACCGGGTAGAAGTCCTAGATAATTTGCAATTGTATTTTGGATGCTACCCCCAATGAAAATTGAACCTTCAACCTCAAGAAAAGGGTAATATACAACTGGATTTTACCTTGCACAAGGACCTGTGGCATAGTGGATATAGTTAATTTACATGGAATGGGAGCATGAATTAAATAAAGGGTTTCATTTAAAATTCTGTGCTAATTCCGGAGTTTGACAGAAACATTGACAATTTCAACAAGTAAAAAAGGATTCCCAAATTCGACAGAATCCACCTGAAGAAGGTCAAAGGTTACATTGACCGAAATATGCAAATAACACTCAAAATGAGAACAGTACTCAGAATAATCCAAATATGGAAACAATTTTGACCTGGATTTTAACTTTGCTCTCAGTTTAACCGTAAACCACTGCATTCAAAAGTCAGATATGACCTAAGATAGAATATTGCTACCACATCTGGGGCGGTGCCACTCAGTACACTCTTTCTTGCTTTAATAAAGTACAAAGTCAACTTCGAAATCTAGTGGATGGATGATGTCTTCCGTTTTTTACTTTTTTTTATAGAAGAGACATTGCTAATCTTTCTCTACTGATTATCTTCATCGAACGTTACCTGACTGAGCTCCGTTCTCAGTTGCTCTTTGTAAGGCATTCAATGCTCGACTGAGTTTCAATCTATCGCCCCCCCCCCCGTAAAATATTAACAACAAACACACATCTAGCTACAACCACTGTCAACAATTTCTTTTACTCTCTATCGGTGCCTAAAACTAAACGAAAATTCCATGAGCAAAGTTTTTTGTCATGGAACTACCACCTGTGGAACACAGTAACGTGGAGTTGCTTCCTAGCTGACTATAACATGGTCATTTTCATGTCCAATGTAAACAAATTCTTATTGAGCTGTCATTGTGTTAAATAATCAAACTCTATGTAGTTTCCACCATCACTAATCATTAAGGTGTTGTCTCACCAGCCACCTAGCACTTATTAAACATTATCCTTGAGTGGTGTTTGAGCCTTGATAAGTAATTACTACATGTGAGAATGTAAACCGGATGTTAAATCAAAGATGATGACATTTTATTTTATTCTTATTCACCTAGAAGAGAATGGAGAGGATGAATTATTTAGAGGGAACGAGGGGAAAAGTAGGAGAAGTTAAAATAATGTGATGAGGTAGAAGGAGGAGAAAAGAGGAAGGAGGAAGAGAGAGAAGAAGAGGGGGGATGGAAAGAAGAGGAGGGAGAAGGAAAGGAGAAAAGGACGAGGAGAAGAGGAATGAGACAAAAATAAGAAAAGAAGAAGAGGAGATGAGAGGAAAAGCAGAAGGTAAAATAATGTGATGACGTAGGAGGAGGAAAAAAAGAGGGTGGAGATGGAAAGAAGAGGAAGGAGGAGGAGGAAAGAAAGAGGAAAGAGAAGAAGAGGGGGCAGATGGAAAGAAGAGGAAGGAGGAGGAAAGGAGAAGAGGGAGGAGACGAAAATAAGAGAAAGAAAGGGAAGAAGAGGAAGGAGGGAGAAAGAAGAGGAAGAAGGAGGATGAAAATGAGAAGAGGAAGAAGATAAAAGAAAAGAAGGAAAGAAGAGGAAAGAGGAGAAGGAAAATAAAGAAGAATGAGAAGGACAGAATGAAGATGAAAAGGAGTGAAAAAAAGAAGCCATTTATATAATATTGCATCTGATGATGAACTAATAATCAACAGCGCAAAATTAATACAAAATGATGTCCCCCCCCTCACTCCCGCACACTCCTCATCAATTAGCAGACGACCTAATGCTGACCTTTGGAAGCTATTCATTTGATCAAATATTGAGAACCTTGATTTGTGATATGCTCAATTAAGGTTTCATACTGACAAGCATTTTAGCAGAAGTCCTTCATTTTCGCATTTCCTTTGCCTCCAACCTTTCATCCTAAGTATCTTCATGCCATCCATCTTGCCTCTAACCAAATTGATGAATCTAAACACGGATAGTTATTATATCACAAGCTGCCTTTTTATACTCGGTCTATAAAATGATCTGTAAAAACTAAATGAGACTGTGGCACTAACCCTAGGCAGATTTAACCGTCTTCCTCCAGAGGAGGAAATTTCAAGGCAGTATGAAATTCATGAGTGATCCCCAGCCGCATGTATATCTCCATTAGGGGAGATGACAGTGTTAGGTTTTTACAAATTTTGCAGGGAGGTGTCAGTGTCCTCCTATATAAAGCGCCTGGTATTCTTAAATTGTGCTGCCTGTACTGAGGATTGAACCTTCAACATCCAGAACAGGGTAATATACAATTGAATCTTACCTTGCACGAGGATCTGTGGCATAGTGGATGAAGTTAATTTACATGGAATGAGAGCATGCTACCCTTATGAATTAAATAAAGGGTTCCATTTAAAATTCTGTGCTAATTCTGGAGTTTGACAGAAACATTCACAATTTCCACAAGTAAAAAAGGATTCCCAAATTCGACAGAATCCACCTGAAGAAGGTCAAAGGTTACATTGACCGAAATATGCAAATAACACTCAAGATGAGAACAGTAGTCAGAATAATCCAAATATGGAAACAATTTTGACCTGGATTTGAACTTTGCTCTCAGTTTAACCGTAAACCACTGCATTCAATCAATATAAAAGTCAGATATGACCTAAGATGGAATACTGCTACCACATCTGGGGAGGTGCCACTCAGTGTACTCTTTCCTGCTTTAATAAAGTACAAAATCAACTTCGAAATCTAGTGGATGTATGATCTCTTCCGTTTCTTATAGAAAAGACATTGCTAATCTTTCTCTACTCATTATCTCCATCAAACGTTACCCAAATGATCAAATATTGAGAACCTATATACAGCACCTAGTATTCCCAAATTGGTCATCCATCTAATACTGACCAGGATCAATGTTGCTTAACTTCAGTCATCTAATGAGAACTAGTGTTTCAACGTGATTATGCCATATAAAATGATTTCCAAAGTTATGTCCCAAATAACCTATAATTTTTTTTTCTCCACCACCTGTGAATACGGCACTCGTTCAATGCAGCAACTTATCAGATTTATTACTGAAAGCAAGATGACTCAGCTACTTTCAAACGATATCGCTTTTGCGGAATCATATCAGTGGCGACATAGGATTCAAAACGAACTCACAAGTTTAAAAAAAAAAAATCTAATAATCTAATAATAAATCAAAACGACCTTGCAAAAGAAAAAAAAATTAATGAAGAATGTTAAAAAGACTTATCGTTATTTACAGAAAATGAGTAATTTTTTCTCTCCAGTTTTTTTTCTTAACTTAACGAAGAACGTATATAAATTTTTTGTTTTTAATTCAATCCTTGCAGAAAGTAAGAACTTGCCCTTTTTTATTGGTTATACTTAGAAAAGTTATTAACTACACAAATTGGAGTAATATGGATACAAAAACAAATTGGAATAGATTTGAGATTTAACTAAAGTGCTTCAAGCCAGTTTACAACAACAACAATTGGAATAACAAAAACACTAGCAACAACAAGAGAGGTTTGAAAAATTATTCAAGCAATAAGCCAAAGAAAATAAATTACTTTTGATGGGAGACGTATGGTTTAGGACCACAAAATCACCAGCTTTGAAGATATTTTCAGCTGGAGGAATCTCAAATTCATTTTCTGAATTCAAATACAACCTGGATATTGGTTCAACATTTCCAGCTTAATTTTTATAAGTTTGAAACCATATTTACGAAAAGATGCGAACAATGGTCGAACAAAAAAACAAACATGCTATTGTTACGAACGTTAGCAACAGAAGAAAATACTAAATTATGCAAATTTAATCCTTCAAAAAAAAAAATAATTTCGTTAATTTTCATCAAACGTTTTCAGACGTAAGCGTTATAAGTATCTATTATATAAAAGGAACTTTGTGTGTGTGCGTTCATTTTCTATGGACTTGTAAATGGCTGGGTCGATTTTTTAAAATTTCAGACAAATGTAATTTATGTGCATGGCAATGTTTTTAGATAGGTTTTGTATCAGAATGTCTTCAATAAGTTTCGATAATAAGTAATCAAAAGTTTTGATAATAGGTAATCAAAGGTTTCGATAATAGGTAATCAAAAGTTTTGATAATAGGTAATCAAAAGTTTCGATAATAAGTAATCAAAAGTTTCGATAATAGGTAATCAAAAGTTTCGATAATAGGTAATCAAAAGTTTCGATAATAGGTAATCAAAAGTTTCGATAATAGGTAATCAAAAGTTTCGATAATAGGTAATCAAAAGTTTCGATAATAGGTAATCAAAAGTTTTGATAATAGGTAATCAAAAGTTTTGATAATAGGTAATCAAAAGTTTTGATAATAGGTAATCAAAAGTTTCGATAATAGGTAATCAAAAGTTTCGATAATAAGTAATCAAAAGTTTCGATAATAGGTAATCAAAAGTTTTGATAATAGGTAATCAAAAGTTTCGATAATAAGTAATCAAAAGTTTCGATAATAGGTAATCAAAAGTTTCGATAATAGGTAATCAAAAGTTTCGATAATAGGTAATCAAAAGTTTTGATAATAGGTAATCAAAAGTTTTGATAATAGGTAATCGAAAGTTTTGATAATAGGTAATCAAAAGTTTTGATAATAGGTAATCAAAAGTTTATGTAATAGGTAATCAAAAGTTTCGATAATAGGCAATCAAAAGTTTTGATAATAGGTAATCAAAAGTTTTGATAATAGGTAATCAAAAGTTTTGATAATAGGTAATCAAAAGTTTTGATAATAGGTAATCAAAAGTTTTAATAATAGGTAATCAAAAGTTTTGATAATAGGTAATCAAAAGTTTTGATAATAGGTAATCAAAAGTTTCGATAATAGGTAATCAAAAGTTTTGATAATAGGTAATCAAAAGTTTCGATAATAGGTAATCAAAAGTTTTGATAATAGGCAATCAAAAGTTTCGATAATAGGTAATCAAAAGTTTTGATAATAGGTAATCAAAAGTTTCGATAATAGGTAATCAAAAGTTTTAATAATAGGCAATCAAAAGTTTCGATAATAGGTAATCAAAAGTTTTGATAATAGGTAATCAAAAGTTTTAATAATAGGTAATCAAAAGTTTTAATAATAGGTAATCAAAAGTTTTGATAATAGGTAATCAAAAGTTTTAATAATAGGTAATCAAAAGTTTTAATAATAGGTAATCAAAAGTTTTGATAATAGGTAATCAAAAGTTTTAATAATAGGTAA
This sequence comes from Euprymna scolopes, assembly GCF_053919585.1. NCBI lineage: Eukaryota > Metazoa > Mollusca > Cephalopoda > Sepiida > Sepiolidae > Euprymna > Euprymna scolopes. Next base: position 9,285,096 of record NC_136517.1, read on the forward strand.
TCAAAAGTTTTGATAATAAGTAATCAAAAGTTTTGGTAATAGGTAATCAAAAGTTTTAATAATAGGTAATCAAAAGTTTTAATAATAGGTAATCAAAAGTTTTAATAATAGGTAATCAAAAGTTTTAATAATAGGTAATCAAAAGTTTTGATAATAGGTAATCAAAAGTTTTAATAATAGGTAATCAAAAGTTTTGATAATAGGTAATCAAAAGTTTTGATAATAGGTAATCAAAAGTTTTGATAATAGGCAATCAAAAGTTTCGATAATAGGTAATCAAAAGTTTCGATAATAGGTAATCAAAAGTTTCGATGATAGGTAATCAAAAGTTTCGATGATAGGTAATCAAAAGTTTTGATAATAGGTAATCAAAAGTTTTAATAATAGGTAATCAAAAGTTTGGATAATAGGTAATCAAAAGTTTTGATAATAGGTAATCAAAAGTTTCGATAATAGGTAATCAAAACTTTTAATAATAGGTAATCAAAAGTTTGGATAATAGGTAATCAAAAGTTTCGATAATAGGTAATCAAAAGTTTCGATAATAGGTAATCAAAAGTTTTGATAATAGGTAATCAAAAGTTTCGATAATAGGCAATCAAAAGTTTCGATAATAGGTAATCAAAAGTTTTGATAATAGGCAATCAAAAGTTTCGATAATAGGCAATCAAAAGTTTCGATAATAGGTAATCAAAAGTTTTAATAATAGGTAATCAAAAGTTTGGATAATAGGTAATCAAAAGTTTTGATAATAGGTAATCAAAAGTTTCGATAATAGGTAATCAAAAGTTTTGGTAATAGGTAATCAAAAGTTTTGATAATAGGTAATCAAAAGTTTTGATAATAGGTAATCAAAAGTTTTGATAATAGGTAATCAAAAGTTTTGATAATAGGTAATCAAAAGTTTTGATAATAGGTAATCAAAAGTTTTGATAATAGGTAATCAAAAGTTTTGATAATAGGCAATCAAAAAAATCCAATGAAAGAAGGAACAGATGATTTTGCCCTCTACAGCCTAACATCACGAGTGCATTTGAGAAGTTTTATTACCACACAAGCAGAAAGGCTCGCTATATAAAATCAACAGTAGGTTCTTGGATATGACAGCGTCGCATTTGAAATGTTTGTTTAGAGCATAATTGAACCATGATACTTGATATTTGCATTTTAAACTTTAATTCAAGTCGTTATGTATAAAAAAATAATTTTATAAAATCAATAGTAGGTTCTCTACAGTGCAATGTAGATTATAATATATTGTGCACTATGTAACAGCAAGGGGGGGGATTGAAAAATGGGCGATTTTTACCGATTTTGATTACAATAAAAATATGTGAGTGTTAACCATTCGTTGATCCTCATTTATTCCCAGGCAACGTCGGGTTTCCTTGTTAGTAAAATATAGATTAAAAATTTCTTTTTTTTTTCAGTAAAACTGGATTTGAACAGCAATTTTTAAGACTAATGTTTTTCTTTTTTCAGATGTTTTCCTAATCCGTTGCTTTTTTTAATTTTTTCTTACAATGTTTTTTTTTTTTGTTTTTTGTTCTGACAAGTGTGTTTTTCTGTCTTAACTTTTCAGGATACCACAAACAACGCAATGCTGTTATTGTGCTACAGACCAATTATAGGTGCATTCGTGACCGCATTAGATTTGTTAAGAGGAAGAAGGCTGCAATCCGATTGCAGGTAAGCCTGATCACCTTTTTATTGTAATTTCTTATTCAATCAAAATACCTGTCAATACTGCTGGAAAACTTATAACAATAATCTTTAATAATTCATGCTTGCTTCATAGTCGGTAGCCTAAACGTTTGACTTCGACATAAAATTTTAAAAGCTCTGAAACCTGATCACGATCAGCAATTTCAATTTTTCACCCATTCTCCGACGCTCCCCCATCAATTTACTCATCCGTACGACGTTAAAAAAATGTTTCATGTGGCAATAGTTATCAGACGACCGACTAATTAATTGCTTTTATTATTTTCCTTATGGTAATGTATGTATACATGCCAACAGCATTCACCCTAGGCGGGTTGAACCAGCTTCCTCTGAAGGAGGATGTGTCAAGGGAATATCAAATTTACAAGCGGCCTCCAATCGTATGTTCATCCCTATTAAAAAATTTTTTTTTTAAAGATTTTTGAAGGTGTCAATGTCCTCCTACATGCAGCACCTGGAATTCCAAAATTGTCACCCATTTGGTACTGACCAGGCTCATTGTTGCTTAACTTTGGTGATTTAACAAGAACCAGTGTGTCAACATGATTATTCTGTATATTCTTCTCGGGAATATTCATGCATTTAGTTTGTAAACATGATTTATATTCGGTTAATGGCAGCCATTATATGAAACAATGGTCACATTTTATTTTGACTGAAGTCGGAGGTAAAATAAATTACTTTAGGAATTAGATTTTTTTTTTGTTTGATTGTTAATTGTAGGAGTCAGAGTCGAGCATTTGAACTACCAACTCCACAGCACTGGTTTTATCATGTATTGCTGTATTTTTCGGATTGCATTTTTTTTAGATTTGACTAACCTATGACCCTGCATTTCCGGAGTGTTTGGATGTGTTGAGCAAAAAAGTGGTAGTAAGCAGGCAGGCTTGAACCCGTGACGCGAAGGGGGAAAAGAAAGTGAAAGAAAATCTGACGTTTTACCGCTTCTCCACGACATGACTGGAAGTTCAGAACGTTAAAATTAGGCAAAGTCAATTCAACTGATATGATGACTTGCAAAAATGGGTTGCAAAAAATCGACCCCTCCTTGTAAAAAACTGCTCAGTTGAAGGTGAAGGAATGTATGCTTTTGGCCAATTTTTCGATATTTGTCATCCGAGACGTCAAGCTTCAAAATGATGCTGATCTCGTGAAAATCCGTCACATCTGTTAAAAGTTTTATACATACATACATACATACATACATACATACATACATACATACATACATTTAAACAGACAGGTGAGATTTATATTTAAAAAAAAATGTGAAATTCACAAACCATTGAGAAACACTAGTTGAATCAGTAGATTGAAATCCAATAGGCAGTGTTTGCACAGGTTTGAATACTATTCAAAGCGCCATAACAAAATTAAGTAACCAGTTCTCGGCTGTCTGATCTAAAACTAAACAAGATCAGATAAGAAAGTTGATATGCAGACTGAGATGCTCCATTATGGTCAGATGAGCATCTTCCAAGTGCTGATGTGTTGCAATTTTTAATGTTAATTACTTTAAAAGGTTTCAAACTTATTTTTTAATGTTAATTACTTTTATGTTTTTTTTTTTTTGTTTTGTGAAAAATTGTAATTTTTTGCTTTCTTTCCATCTCAACCCTCATCTTTAAAATGACGACTTGTTCAGGTTTTCATGTATGCTGAAAACAAATATCACATTCAAATTTTAGGCAGACAAGTAGTTTTCTGAATATTAAGACATTTTTTCCAATACATCACTTGATGAACCTCAATGGCGTTCGCCATTCTTAACATGGGGAGAAGAGGGATGTTTTGTACCACGCATGCGCAGGGGGGGGGGGGTAGCAACCAGTGGGATTACATTGGATAATAAAAGTCTTAATAAAAAAAAAATTCATCGCAACTGGTTTTATTAAAGAGTTTCATTCGTTGTATTTATTTTTTTTTTAAGCTTAAAGACTAATTTTTTAAAACCTTACAAAAAACGATTCTCTTAATAGTCGCGTAAAGACTACATTTTGTATTATTTATGTGATCAACTTTGTTGCATTAAAAAAAAAATCGTTGCAGTTTTTTGTTTTGATTTAATAAAAAATATTGTCGCATCGAGCCTCCTAAATTATGAGATGAAAAAAATGAATGAATCTATTAGTAAACGAGAGTTGTCTCCCTCTGCTCAGTGACAAATTGTAAAACAGCGCCAAAATGTTTATACTATTTATTGGCTAATCGAAAAAAAAAAAAAAAGAAAAAAAAAACCAGGGCGCTTATGTCAACGGATCATAAGGAAGATAACCAACATAGACATAGCAAAAATAAGCATAATTTGGGACGCTGAAATAATCAGTAGAACGATGAAAGAATGTTAAATAATAAAGAGAGAGAGAGAGAGAGAGAGAGAGAGAGAGAGAGAGAGAGAGAGAGAGAGAGAGAGAGAGAGAGAGAGAGAGAGAGAAAATATGATTACACGAATATCTGCAAACGCCGGGTGAAGTTGAAGTTAGTTCCGGAAATTTCAACAAAAAGAAAACAAGTTAATCAACGAACTTAAAATATAACAATGTTAAGTAACAAAATAAACTTATTAATTAACGTACATAAAACAAAAGTAAACAACCTGTTACAATGAAACGATATTAATTAATCAACAAACAAAAAAATTAAATAAACTTGTTAATTAATGGAAATGAAAAAGCATATCACATATTGCTCCCTGATGGCAATAATTATACTTCTCCCTTACCATCGTTTCAAATAAGTTTATTTAATTTTTGTTGTGGATTAATTAACATCGTTACATTGTCACAGTTTATTTTTGTTTTGTGTAATACGTTAATTAATAAGTTTATTTTGTTACTTAACATTGTTATATTTTATAAGTTCGGTGATTAACTTTGCTAACTTATTTCCTTTTTGTAAACTGCTTCAGCAATTTCCGGAACTCGGCTACAGTAATTTTTTTTTTTTTTCATTTAACATTGTTTTATTGTTTTACTGGTTGTTCAGCATCCCAAATGATATCTTTCAAAATATGCTTATTTTTTGCTATGTCTATGCTGGTGGTTATTTCTCTTAAATTTAATGCTTCGTTGACATAAGCGAAGCGAAGCGCCAAAAACAGTACCTATTTATTGGCTAATCGAAAAAAGAAACAGTGTAAAATTGCCGTCTAATAATGTTTCTTGATTAATTGTAATAAGTACATTTGTATTCATTTTTATTATTTAATTTAAAAACTGAACAGCTTATTTAAGTTGCAGTTGCATACGTTTTCAGCGTCTCAAATTATTTCTCTTCGATATTCGCTTATTCTGACGTACTTATCTCCCTTGGATCTTTTTGGATACAAGTGCCAGCAAATATATAGTGTGTCTATGTGTCTATTTCTTGTTAAGGAGCTATGCTTTAATTAAAACTTAGTTTTTGAATAATTTCTTGAATTTATAATTCACAATGTAATCACAAAGTAACAAAGTGATGATGTTCACCTTATTGTGGAAAAAAACGTCGTTATCTGCTTTGACCAGAACAACACATGCGAGGGCTGCTGCTAATTCGAAGGGGGGGGGGGGATTCTCATTCGAAGGAAGCTGGCTCAACCTAACCAGGATTTAGTGCCGCAGGAAGTAGCAAATTACCACAGTTATGATAACTGCTGGATTTATATTTTGCATGGCGTCAGGTTCAAACAAACAAGCCTTTGGTGGGCATTCGTATAAAATACTTTTTAGGGAAGTGGATACATCAAAGAAACACAACTGATTTGGAATAAAATAATTTATTAACAATTGTGCTAAACATTATTGAATTCAAATTCATAACCATCTACAGCGATTTAATAATATCTTGTGTTCAACTGTACTCAAAACATGAAATGTACTATATTCAACCAAAAAGATGTTTTACCAGAAAGAGTTATCGCCCTTTAAATAAAGAGTTATTTACGAGGACGTTATGAGTTGTTGCCCTTCAAGCAAACATGGTTTTACTTGGGGGGGAAAAAATGGAAACAAAGCAACGATATATTTATTTTTACAAAGGACTTCACCACATATCAAGGCTCAGAGGCCACTCGACGATACGGGTTATTGAGTGTACGGTAGTAAATGGGAAAATAACGTAGTAATCATTAGTAGTGGAAATTTGGTAAATTGGATGAAGGGGACGGCTCATCAAAACTTTTTCACGTTGGATTTGAAGACGACCATATTGTAGTCAGCTATAAAGCAGGGAAAGGGAAGAGAGTTCCACAGGCGAGAAAGAAGTTTTGTTCATAGAATCTACGTTTAGGTTTAGGCACAAATAAAGAGTGTTGTATTTACAACTAACTGTACATACCCGTCATTGCCCGGGATTTATTTTACTATGAAGTTTTTTACATTTCAATTTAATTATCAAATTATCGTTGTCATTGAATTCTCCTAAAAAAGTCTGAAGAGAGTTTTAGGCATGAATTAGGAAAATTTATAAATGATATTATTCACCGTTCAGAACTAGAGTTTTGAACATGAGGTGGGTTTTTTTTCTTTTTCTTTTTTCTGACTACAATACTGTCCATTGAAGTGTTAGTGGGTTTGGGTAGCAACATCTTTTATTTCGATCAAACTAGATCATATAAAAATTTATCCTTTTTAAATATATATACATCTTTACACACACACACTGTATATATATATATATATATATATATATATATATATATATATATATATATATATATATATATATATATATCTTTCTATAATATAAAGCTGAACGTCTTTGTGTGTGTCTGGTCACGAATAGGCTCCTATATGGTTGACTTTTATAGAAAACTGATCACATATAATGATAGAAGATGTATCGAGACACAGGAATGGGTATGTTTGATCTAGCATAATGATGATTCATTAAAATTGTGGGGTCTGTGTTTGCGCCTGGTCCACAAAGTATGGAAATAAAAAATTTAAAAATTAAAAAAAAACGTTTACAAGGGTTTTTGATATAGATGTACATAATAATAATACTTTAATAAGTATGTTTTAACTTAAATAGGGATGGTATAATAAAATTGTGGGGTCTGCGTTCGCGCCTAGCCTCCATAGAATGGAAATAGGCACAAACTTTAATAAAGACTTTCCTTATCTATCTGCGTAAGTATACTTTGATAATTATGTTTCAGTTTGAAGAAATATGGTATAATAAAATTATGGGGTGTTCGTTCACACCTGACCTCCATAGAATGGAAATATGTCACCAAGTTTAACAAGGCTTTTTAATATAGATCCACAGAATATTGTGATAAGTGTTTCAGTGTGAACAGGTATGGTATAATAAATTATGGCGTTTATCTATTTTATTTTGACTTTCATTATAATTTGCTTTGGTTTTGATACCCCCAAATTCGAAGCTATCTCTTTACAAGCCTTCCTTTTCATAACCTATCATACTTTCATAAATTAGAGTTCATTTTCTGTAGGCTGTTTTTGAACTCCATCAACGACGGGTACTTTTGCTAGTATATATATATATATATATATATATATATATATATATAGTTAGCTAGATGCTAAAACAACAACATCTGGTTTTAATACATGGTGGGAAGGTTTGAATTGGAACAAATATATTGAGGGCATTGCCAAGGCTGCTGCAAAGAAGGTGCGCTCTCTTTACTGTGCGATAAAGTTACGACTGAGAGTATCTTGTACCTCTGCAAGGCCACCATCTGCCTATGTATGGAGTATTGTTTCCATATTTGGATATTTGCATTTGTTATTATTCTTTCACTTGTTGATATGATCTAAAAAAGAATCGCCAACCTAATAGGTTCCACTCTGTCAACCAGACTTCAACCCGTGTACCATTAACGAAATATTCCAGACTTCAACCCCTGTACCATTAACGAAATATTCCAGACTTCAACCCCTCCTGTACCATTAACGAAATATTAAAAATAATCGAAAATAATTATTAATGAAAAAAGAAATTTGTAAAAAGAAAAGAAGTGAAATCACTATATAGCACTTACTAAAAAGGAGATAAATTGACATGGAAGATAAATAAGTTTTGTAGATAACGTCATGTGACAAAAGTAATTCAAAATGTCGGACAAAATTTACTCCCCATACAAACTTAATCAAAAACATTTTTTTTTTTTTTATTAATAATTATTTTTCTATCTCATTGTTTTCCATAATATTTTTGGATATGTTATTATTTGTGACATGACAATTATATAAGTACCATTTGTTTTACTAAAAAATTCATTTTTCGTTTTCGCTTGTATAAAAACACCAGATGTGTTTATATTGAACGTATCACATGAACAAAGGGAGATAATTCAATGCTGCCAATAACCTAATAATGATTTTCTCGTAAAATAAATGAATCAAATAAAAACCTTTGAAGGAATAACTCATCTCATACTACATCAAAATATTTTTTTTTAATCAGATCAGTTCAAGAGAAAAATTATATTTGAATTAGAAATGTTTTGGTTTTTTTAAGTATCATTAAACGTATTGAAACAGTTTCACTACAGTATTCAACATTAATTTAGATATGTTTAAATACGTAATTTACAAAGGTGTATATTTATAACTTTAAAACTATCAATCGCTCAAATAAATTTAGATACATTCGTGCGAGAATTATCAGGGGAGATAACTCTTCCAAACGTTTTGACAAAACCTATAATTTATTTTCAAGGGAGGTAACTCTGAGATAATTTCCTTTTAAATGACTTCATTTGATTTTTTTGTTTGTTTTTTAATAAAATAATTAAACATTTTATAGAATTTAGCAAAGATCTGCAGAATCTTTACAAAGAAATGGCTTTTATTATTTCAATTTATATTCATGAATGAATGAATACGAAATTTACCAAATCGTTAATATATCCATGTGTAAACCAAAAATGATACTATTTTGACATCAGTTACATTATTGAAAATTATTAAATTAAAATATCCTTAAAATTCCATTATTAGAAATTTTTTACCTATTGATTGTAATATAATTTTCAGTAAATTTTTTTTTTAAATCGTTTTAGGAAACTGGACCCTGTTATTTGTTTTTAATTGGATTTTCACCAAGTCATGCATAGACAGAAGTTTATTTGTAAAAAATAAGGTTGGGTTGTAAAGTTTAAATGATTCCGTAGGTAATATTTTTGGAGAAGGTTATTACCTTTTATCAAATAGAAAATAACATGATGAATATAATTAGACATTTGAAATTTTTTTTTATTTTTGTTATTTTTTACAAATTTATAAAAAACTCAAAAGGTAACAATTGTTTCATGATTTATTAAAAACTGCAGATGTCTTCTGTCTTTTCAATACTTTGTAATTCTATCCTGATGAAAGTGATTTTTTTTTTTTAAGTTCTAAAAAATTTTCAATCAGATTTTGTCAGTTTCAAGAATAAACAATTTCGCATGACAGGAAAACAAATGAACACATAACTAAAGAAATGGCAAAAACACTAGAGGATGACCTCCAATTTGTAGTGGAATGGGGACATAAATGGATGGTCACATTCAATGCTGCCAAGACTAAACTGGTTTCCTTCAATAATTACAAGAAACCTTCTCTGCCACCAATAGCAATGGCCAGTGACTCCCTGTCTGAGTGTACATCTTTCAAACTGCTTGGCCTAACGTTCACAGGAAACATGAGTTGGAACAATTATATTGAAAACATTGCCAGGGCCACTGCGAAAAAGGTAGGCTCTCTCTACCGTGCTAGAAAACTACTGACACCTGAAAGTATCCTGTACCTCTATAAGGCCACCATTCGCCCATGTATGAAGTATTGTTGTCACATTTGGGCTGGTGCATCTGCTACTAGTCTCTCGCTCTTAGACAAGGTTCAAAAGAGAGTCACCAATCTGATAGGCCCTGAACTGGCATCTAAGCTTCAGCGTCTGTCCCATCGACGAAACGTTGCATCCCTCTGCCTGTTCTACAAGTATTTTAATCGTGAATGCTCTGACGAACTGCAGACACTTGTGCCCCCACGACGTAGACACCCTCGACAAACCCGACAGGCAGCTAAATCCCACCCCCACACAGTAGAGATCCCTAGATGTAAAAGATCTTTCTACTCCAGTAGTTTCTTCCCCAGACCCGCTAGACTCTGGAATTCCATTCAGGTTCCTGCTTCCCTAACTGTACTGACATGCAGAAGTTCAAGTGCAACGTGAACCGACATCTTGCTGCCTAAATCCCTACATAGTACCCCAGTAGTTGTTTCCCCTGATAGTAGCCCCCTACACCAAAGTGGCAATGTGCCTTGTTTGGGGTGAAAATGTAATAAAAAAAAAAAGAAAACAAGAAAAACTTTTAATTGCACAAATCATATCTCGATATTAACTTGAATAATTATATATATATATATATATATATATATATATATATAAAAGATTGTTTGATATATATTGGTTAACTTCCTGAAATGATCAGATCTTTAACTTGAAATTTAAAATAAATCTTGTATGACATTTTATTTGTATTATTCTAAAAATTTCATTGTACGATCAGCCAAAATTGGTTTGTGAAATTTTTGGTGTTTCCCAGGACAACCATTGACTTTACTCAACCTGGACATTCAGCATCATTTGTGTATATACTTTAAAGTGTTTAAAGTCAGCATTAAGCATTGTTTGCGACAGAAAAGAATGAGAATAACACATATTAAGTCATTACTTTGCTTGAATAGTATTGCTTTCCATCAGAAAACAATGCTTTATAAGCACAAAAGATTCAAAGTTTTCCATAATTTGGAAAAATTTTAGTAGTAGTTTTGCTTAAATAACTGTAATTAATAAACTAATAATCCAATTGAGCTCAAATTGTGGCACTTGCCACTTGAACCTTTGTACCTCTTTTTTTCTTTTTTTTTTTTTTTTTTAAACTCACATTCACCCCTAACAAAGCATATCGCTACTTGGATGTAAGAGGCTATTGTTTGGGACCATGTCTAGGAAAGATTAACAAGATGTTCTTTTACATTACATTTAAACTTCTGCATATCAGTACAGTAAGGAAAGCAGGTGGAAGGAAAGGAATTTCAAAGACTAGCTGTTTGAGTAGAAAGATTTCTGGCATTTAGATACCTCAACCGTGAAGGGGTGAGATTTTGTTGCTAAGCAGGTTTGTCGAGGAGACACAAAAACCATTATAAAAATCATGCATTTTTTTTTGTTAGTGGCATTATCTATTTATTAGGCTCGGGATTTATGGAGTGATTTGTTAAGACGGTAATAGATATAAGCCTCTTAAATTGTGTACGAAATTGCAGGAATCTGTATTTTTTCCAAATTGCAAGTTTTTAGGTCGAATAACATGAAAAAAAAGTAATCTTTGCAGGTAGTCCATTGATTCTATGTTCCAATCGCATCGTATGTAGGAAAAGAAATTCTTTTGGAGATGGTTCCAGGATTCTCTGCAACAATTTCGAGTCAACTCTGATGCTTATTACTCAATGCTCAGCTCAAAGTAGATCATATTTTGTAGATTTTTGACAGAACGTGATCTTCAAACTCATCCAAAATCGACCGTTGATTTCTGCTCTTGAAAATGGTGCATTGGATTTTTTTTTTTTTTTTTTTTTACAAGGGCATCACAACTTATCAAGGCCCTGAGGCCACTCGAGGATAAGGGTTAAAGAGTGGACCGTAGAAATTGGACAATATATTAATCGTTAGTAATGGAAATTTGGTGGATTTTCTAACTTATATGGAACGGCTCATCAAAAACTTGTTTACGTTAGACTTGAAGACAACATATTGTAATCAGCTGGAATGCAGGAAAACTGAAGACAATTCCATAGGCGTGCAGTTCTAATAAAGAAGCTTTGCTCATGGAATCTACGTTTAGGTTTAGGTACAGATAAAGAGTGGGGGAAATTATTGATAGTGATTTCTGCTAGACAGGTGTTTCTTGTGAAAGTTTGGTGAGGGGAGACCATAGATTGGAGCTCAGCCGAGCACTTGCCATGAAAATAACGATAAAGCAGAGACAAACTCGCAACATCTCTTCTATGAGAAAGAGGTTGCAGGGAAGTCAAATCCAGAAGCTTGTCAAAACAAGATGAGAGCTATTCATTTAAGATGCTAGATGGGGATCAGAGATTATTTCTGATTTCTTCCTTCGATTCCTAGGATGTATAAGCTAGAACATAAATGAGTCCTACTTCCGCCTGACAATGTAAGGATTGGCCAAATTTGGTTGTTCTTCATCATTTTAGCAAAATTCGAAAATCGAAAAATTGAATTTCAAGTTACACCAATGGTATTGAGTGAATTGTCATGTTGCAGCCATGAAAATATCCAAAAATTACGAAAAACAATAAGTTAGAAAATTAATTATTAATGAAAACAGGTTTCAAAAACAATTAGCAAAAACTAAGTTTTGCTAAATTGGCCAGAGATTTTCAGCTTTCAGAAAATATTTACCTCCCTTTTTTCTAACAATTAGAACTCTTCAGTTTCTTTATTGCAAAACTCAGTTTTCATTAATTGTGTTTGAAAACTGTTTTCATTAATAATTGATGTTATACTTTATCGTTTTTTGTAATTTTTGGATATGTTCATTACTGCAACCCAACAATTAAATAGATACTATTGGTTTGACTTGAAATTCAATATTTCAATTTTCGAATTCATCTACAATAATAAAGAACTCCAAAATCTTCATATTGTAGAACATTATTCTATGGGAGCTTTAATAAAAAAAATTATTTATTTGATCAGAATGAAATTTGATTTGATAATTAGAAAGAAAAGCATCAGATTCATATGTCAAATTTGAAGAAATCGAAAATTGAAATTCCGTCAAAATTTCGGCCATGTCAAAACTTTTCAAAATCATTTAGGATACAAGACATCATAAACTACAATATAAATCAAGTAATGAGTGTATAATGAACAGACGTGAAGTTATCACATTCCTGAATTTTTTTTTTTTGATGACGACTGATTTTTTGGATTCTTTGACCTCTGTTCTCATCCTGAGTGCTATTTTCACAATGTTTCAGTTGATGTAACCTCCGACCTTTTAAGGTGTACCTTGTTGAACTCTGGGACTTTTCTGCCAAACTCCGCAAGCGTCTATGGTGTAGTGGATATATTCAACACTATACACCTGAAGAAGGTCAGAGGTTACATCAACCGAAATGTTGTGAGAATAACACTCAAGATGAGAGCAGTAGTCGGAAGAATCCAAATAATATAGGAAACCAAAATTATTGCTAAAAGCTTGACTTTTCATGATTTCGGTGATTTTGATTTTCGTACGTAGATATTCTGAAATTAAATCAGTCATAAGTTTGATCCTGACAGATATTTGGACCAAATTTGATGATGATTGGTCAAGCAATGTGGACACGAGGCTGTACACAAGCTCAAATGAAAACATAACCATTGAAGGAAATAATAACTATGACCTTCACCTTCACCGAGGTGCACGACTTGACACAAAAAAAACAACTTCTTAATCAACTGCTAACGTACGCGTCACTGTAACGTCCAATGACAACAACAACAACCTTCTCACTCGACCTGCCTTTTATACCACTCTCTCAATCCCTCCTCTTGCGCATGCGCCCAGAGATTCCTGACAACCTCGAGACTTCCGCTTATAAAAACCCAAGTTTTGTTGTCACGCATGCCTACACAAGGCACAAACACGTGGGCGTTTGTTTTGTTGGTAAGTACTACAATAACTACTAAAATGGTTGAGATGCTGTTAATTACATAAAACCAAACAATTTAAACAATTGATAAATATTGGTTTATAATGTATAACAATAGAAGAGCAAATATAATCAGGAATTAACATAGTTTACATGGCGTCGAATTCAAATTAGTGTATTTCCGTTTCATTTATACATGTATATAAATTGTGCACATTAGCATACGCACGCAATAAAACAAAAGATGAAAAATCAAGGTGTAAACGTAATATATATATAAAAAAAACAGAGCGCAGACGTGCATATGGCAGCTGTATGCAAATGACCGAGCCATATGTAAGCTGATGTCACGGCAAGAAAGAAAAAAAGAATGTGTGTACAGACTGATGATCATGTTAGAGACACATGGGTGATTTTTTTTTTTCAATTTTCACCCCAAACAAGGCACAGTGCCACTTTGAAGCAGGGGGCTACTATCAGGGACTTAATTAGCAGGGTCTTTATGAAGGGAGATGAGTATAAAGATGTTTGTTAACATTACACTTGAACTTCTGCATATCAGTGCAGTTGGGAAAGCAGAATCCCAGAAGGGAGTTCCAAAGACCCGCAGTTCTGGGGAAGAAACTATTGGAGTAAAAGGCTTTCTTGCACCTAGGGATCTCTACTGGAAAGGGATGAGACTTAGTAGCTTGTCAGGTTTGTCGGGGGTAGTTACGTCGGAGAGGTGATGTCACAGCTGAGACAGGGAAGGAGGAATAAAGATATTTTCTTAAAACCTGAAACAGCGAGTTGAATTTCTTTTCCACTTCCTTATATTCCTTGCAATGGAGTCTACAACATGTTGGGTCCCTTAATATTAATGACTACATTATATATATATATATATATATATATATATATATATATATATATATATAAAGTGAACGTGTCTGTGTGTGTACATTTCCCTATGCAATTTTAAGTCTACAGACTCGAAGTTTGATGTATAGGGTACTGAGATTTGGGAAAATCTTTGTGATCGGTTTTCGGCTAGAAATTTGGCTGTTAAGGGGGTCAAAGTTCAACGATTTGACCGTTAAGAACTCTACCAAACTCCTTTGACAATTTTGGGTCTAAACACTTGAAGTTTTAGATATAGGTTTCTTGGACATGGATCTAACTTAATAACTTGATTTGAGCCCCAAACGATAAATGTTAAGGGGTCAAAGTTAAAAAAAAATTGACCGTTTTTTTTTTTTTTCTCAACATACACCTCCAAACACCCGGGCAACGCCAGGCTAAAATGCTAACATATATATATATATATATATATATATATATATATATATATATATATATGAGCAAATAGTTAATAAAACATGTTAAAAAACACTTTGAAAAAGAGTTAAAAACATATTTAATCTGAAAAGGAAACACTTAAGTGGGTAGTCCTTAATCCGCAGAGTTTCAAAGAAATACTTTCCTTCTCATCAGACGGTAGGATTTAGCAAAATGCGGGATCGGACTTTGCATACAAAAGTATTTGATGAAACTGCAAGTAAGTCAAAGATCTTACTTGATAACAAAAAGTGAAGCAGAAGGAATATGGTGAAGAAAAAGGTGATTTCATGTGAATGGATAGTTTGGTGAAAGGTAAATTATCCAATGGCAGTAAAGTCCAAAAATATAAATCCCAGAAAGTTAATTGAATTTCCATTTGCACAAGTAAAATCCAAGGAAATCACGTAATTGGAAGATGGTCCAAAATAATCCAAAAGGCTGAAATCCATGGAATAATTCACAAATATGTACAAGGAAAAGGGGGAAAAAATTCCAATAATATTAATAAAAGAAAAATAAGATATCGTTTGACACAGCTGTCGAGACAAAATGTAATTAAGAAAAATCAGTGAAGAAGAGAAAAAATCATAGAATTAAATATAAAGTAGAAAAGCAAATGTCAAAATGATCTAGACAAAATGATGTTAAAAGGCGCGAAAAATATAGGGCAACAAAAATATAGGTCAACTGAAATGTACAGATTATTACTTAAGAAAATGTCAGCAAGAGTTGTTAAAAGACATTAAATGGAATAAATAAATAAATAAAATATAAAATAAAAATAAAAAAATTTTTTTTTTTAATTTTTAAGAGGAGAGGATGGCCGGTCTCTGCAAATTCCGGATAAAGCAAGTAAGTATATAAGTAAATGCACATAGTAAAATATAAGTAAATATACATACAGGATATGAATGTGTGGGGAGAGTGATATATTTGATACATAGGAATATTCAAAGACTAAAACGGAAATTGCAGATAAAAAACCGGCCAAGCAAAGAAGAAATAAAGAATTAAAATAAAGGATTATTAACTTATGAAGTATTAAGAAAGTATGTAGAAAAAACGATAAAGTTAAAGAAAAATTATATATATGAAAGTTTAAAGTAATAGCTATGTAATTTCAAAATTACCATAATCAAATTTGGACTTATGTTTACAGAAAGAGATCAGTTCGTTTTTAGAATTTATTATATTGTTACTTTGAGGAGAAGTAATTATAGTTATAGCTTCGGTTGTTCAGAGGCAACTTGACTTAGAGCCTGGAGTATAAGACTTAACTTTTTTTATGATAGTCCATTTGATTGAGAAGGGGGTATTGTTAGAGTTAAGTTTTTTAATTAAAGTGGTTAGAGAAGTTCCTTGGTTATTATTAGAATTATGGTTGTTAAAAGAAGAAATGTGGTTTGATATTCTTTTCTTAATTAATGTTGAAGTAGTGCCGATATATGTATGTACTTTATTAAAAGCTTGAGGTTTGATATTAATATTAATTTGCTAATTTGTATTAGTTAAATAGTTTGAATTTTGTTCATAGTGTTTAACAAATGGTGGGACAATGATTCTACGAGGACTATTTTGGAGGGGATAATGAGTGTTGTTAGTGTTAGGACGGCTGTTAGGAGAAATATTATTAATCTCATTAATATTATTCTTATTATTGCTAGTTGTATGATTGTAGATGGAGGGGCTGCTCGAGTGGTATATTGGATTAGTAACTATATCAGATGGAGGATGGGAAGAAGGATAACTTGAAGACGAAATATTAGTGTCTGTTATGGGAGGATTGCGTGGGAGCTCAGTAATTGTGCATGAATATATAACATCTTTATGGATGCAATCATTATTGAGTGGGCAGAGTTGTTATTGATAGCGGCAGATCTTGTTATTTGAACTGGTTTCTTACAAGTCATATTGTGTGTGATTACAGATTTAAGGCGGCCTGCAGGAGGAGCATAATGGTTGTATTTAATCTTTTCCTTGTGTCCTGAGTTCCTTAAGGCATTATTGAAGAAAGTAGCATTTTGATTAAAAGTCTTTTTAACAGCAGAAAGAGCAGAAATTCTTCTAGAGACGGATGGTACTATAGATTTTATAATTGAGTTGGGGTGGTTAGAAGATTTATGGATGTATAAAAGTGTAAGGTTTTGAGTTTTTGTGTTAAGATTAAGCGTAACATCTAGAAAATTTGAAGTTTTTTTTTGTGTGGTTCGATAATTATAGAAAGGCCAAAGTTATTAAAGAAGTTATGTAATTTTTTAATTGTTTTGTCGTACTCTCTTGGCCTGGCTGTTATAGTAAAAAGGGCATCATCTTTATAAGCCCCTCCCCCCTTGGATGGAAGTGGTATTTAAGTTCTTTCAGTAAGAAGAGTCCCACTAAATCGGTAACTTTTGCAGAGTCAGAAGCGCCCATCAAGATGTCAAAATTATCAGGGGTGTCCTTTCTAGTCCAAAACTTATTGTTAAATTATATAAGGGACTTTATCGCTAGGAGAATTAATTTAATTTCTAAATTAGTTAAGTCAGAATTTCTTTTAGCAAAGATTAGAACCTTATTTAAAAGGATCGGAGAAATTGATTGATAATAATTTTCGATGTCAAAGGTTATGAAGTTAAGGAGGTGTTTATTTTTAAGGGAGACAAACCTATTAATTATGGAATCTGAATTTAGCCAAAGAGGGAAACTTACTTTTTCTTTAATAGAAAGGATGATTCTATCTAAGATATTTTTGCTTACAGCATCTAAGTCAGAGTTAGATGGGCAGATCAATCTGATGGAGGGGTTGTCATAGAAATTAGGTTTATGATTCTTGAGGGTGAATCTAGGGGTACCTGGAGAAATTATTTCAGTTATATATATATAAGTGATGGAACAATTTCAATATTTTTCTTGATTTCAATACAATTACCGATTCTGATTCTTCTTAGATTTCTAAATATACAGTCGTTTATATATATATATATATATATATATATATATATATATATATATTTTTTTTTTTATGAAAATATTTTTAATATTTATTTTGATAGTGCTAGATATGTAAGTAGAGTTAACTGTTAACTTTTGAAAATATATATGGCAATTTAGTTATGCAGAAAATTCTGTAGTCTAGCTTAATTTCCATATATATTTTCAAAACTTATATACACACACGCACACACACACACACACACACACATATATATATATATATATATATATATATATATATATATATATATATATATAATTTAGATTCTTCTGACTATTGTTCTCATCTTGAGAATTATTTTCACAGTGTTTTCATTCATGTAAGATGATAGTATAGTAATCGTTTCACAGAAAGAAAGATTCCTGAGTTCAACAAGATTCAACATGAAAATAATACTGAAGATAAAAACAGTAGTCCGAAGAATTCAAATGATATGAATAATCAATCCTCATCTCAAAAATTTCGGAGCATAAAAATATGCTAAGGCAATTTCATGTTTGTATCTTATCACATTGCGATCCCCTCCCCTTTTTAAAAGATGGGATCATTTGATCACCAAAATTGTAATGCAAAAATTAAAAAAAAAATTTTTTTATTTGATCTATCGTCGTTGTTGTTGAGCATCATCCATGATGATTTTGTTGGCATTCGTTTCCCCGATATCTTTCTAGTTAGAATTCTTTCTAGAAAGACATTGGGTACTTAGAGGGACCACATACAGGTTGCCAACATCCAGCCATATTTTTGTATATTTGATTTTTTTTACCACTTTTTCAGATCGGTGTGGATTGTAAAACAAACACCAAATTTTATTTTGAAAACCTTGAATTTTTTGTGAAGATTTTGAAAAATTTTGAAAAGTCCTTGAAAATAGACATTGAAAATCTGTTCAAACCTTGTAGTTGATGATATAGATTTGAAGGCTACCATGTTGTATTCAACTGGGAAGCAAGCCAATGGAACAGTGTTCCACAGGTGGGCAGTTCTAGGAAAGAAGCTGTGTTTGTGGAATCTGTGTTTTGATTTAGGCACAGATAGAGAGTGAGGAAAATTGTTGATAGCGGTTGTAACTAGTCGCATATTTTTTTTGTGAAAGTTTGATAAGGGGACCATAGATTGGAGCTCAGACGATAGAGCGGAGCCAGGCTCGCAACGTTTCTTCTGTTGAAAAGAGGCTGCATGTATGCACTTATCTGAATAGCATGCAGCATTTATTAGGCTTTGCTTTATAAGTCCCGTCCCTGACACAGCAGAGGCGGAGAGATCCTCCACCGTCGAGTAGATAAGTTGCATGTAAACTAAGGAAATAGGTCACAGCAAGCTTATAATGCAAAAATTGCAGAAGTTTAATAAAATCTATTTATCGTATCTTTTGGTTTTAAATGATCGCATTTGTATTTATTGTTCTCATCTTGTTATTTCTACTACGTTTCAGTCGATGTAACCTCTGACCTTCTTCAGGTGTATCTTGTGGAACTCATAATCTGCACAGAATTTCAAATGGAATCCTTTATTTAATCCATCGGAGAAGCATGTTCTTGTTCTGTCAGCCATTACTGGGAAGAAGTCCTAAGTAATTCGCAATTGTATTTTAAGTATCGCCCGCACTGAGGATTGAACCTTCAACCTCCAAAAGAGTGTAACTTTTACAACTGAATTTTACCAGGTACCTTATCCACTATGCCACGGGTCTGCAAGTAGTTGATGAATCCAAATAATCTGTTCTCATCTCAAAAATTCCAAAACACAATCATGTCGTGTCAATCTTAACCAATAATCTATATAATAATATGCTAAGGCATTTTCATGCTCGTGTATATGTTATCACTCTGCACCCCTTTTTTAACAGATAAAATCACTCAATCGCCAAAGATGCAATACAAAAGAAGTAATTTAAAAAAAAATTCATCTGATGTTGCTGATTGTGTAGAATGGGAAACGTCCTTCGTCAGTAATATTGTGGGGTCTGCGTTTGCACCGAATGCCCATACTCGATTAACTAATCAATGGTAAACTGCTGTTGCTATAATGCAAGATGATTGTAAACGATGCAGGTGAAGAGTGCAGGAAATTTAAGTCGACTTTTCATCACTCGGATTCCCAAGAGAATCACTTGTTACTGCCAGTGAACAATCGCTGATAATGGCTTGTGTGAGGATTCCTAGTGAGTAAAAAAAAAAAAAAATTTTAAATAAAGTAACAATAATAATTACTCTCATCATCACTTAGAGCCCCAAAAGTGTTGGACAATATTGCATAAAATTTCTGATAAAATTTAGCAAGACGAGCCCTTGAGATGTCAGGTCTTCAATGCTTGCTTACATTTGTGACCTTTTAATCCAACACATTTCAGGTGAAACCATTATTACATATGTACATGTCATGGCGAAATTAACATGAATTCCAAAAAATGATCCAGTAGAAAATTATAAATAATTAAAAATAGAAATTATCAACTTTTATTTACGTTTTCATGTGGAAGAGCTGTGCGACTACTTCAGTATGACAGCCTGACTTACCTCCCTTGACTTAAATTAAGGGTCTGACATTTTTAAATTTCAGAACATAATTGGTAAAAATACATCCAGTACATCTATGGGATCATTTTTCGTAATTTTCTAAACTTATACTAATTTCGACGTAGCACGTAAGTACTTAATAATGTTTTCACCTGAAATGCGTTGGTTTAAAAGATCACCAATGTAAAACAAACACCAGGTCTTCCATCGTTCCTCTGTTTTTTTTCTTTCCATTTATCTCATTCGCATTCTTTTCTCCGTTCAATTCTTCAAATTCGCCTTCTTTTCCTATCCTCTTCTTATTTTCTAACCCTTTGTTTCATTTTACTTCAGTTGAAGTTCTTAGAAATCAAGAGACTCGCTTCCTGGAACTAACACTTGATCTCTACATGAGATGCATAAATATTCGAATATTAAATTAAAGCTCTCCTTTACATCTCAAACACAGAGTTAGTAAAAAAGTTGGGAATATAATTTTCCTCTCAACAATTGACCATTTAAGTATGTCATAGTATATCGTTCTTGTGGTCTCTTGGTCTTAATGGATTCCAGGACAAGAATTCATCTAGTCTGGTGGAGTGTCCAGCTTCATGCTGTTATTTGGAGTAACGTCACTTGGAGAAGGTGCACCATTCTTCGCAAAAGCCAGTGTAGGTTAGCCATACTGAGGAGTTTTTATTTGTGCCGTGAATATTATGTAATTTTGAATTAGAATTTGAATTGAATTGAGTCAGGATTTACTTGTAGCAAAAAATATCCTCTTGCCACGTTCTGACAAATCCTTGTACAGAAACCTTAGACTAGTGGGCATTCAAGTTTTCTAACTTGTGTGTGTGTGTGTGTGTGTGTGTGTGTGTGTGTGTGTACGCACATACTAATTCAGTTAGTATGTCTTTGCACATCAGGTGTATGTTGAGCATTGGTTATGGCGATACAAACAGAATTCCCCCTTAAAATTTGCGTTATCATGGAAAAAACTTGTCAAGAACCATCAAACCGAAAGTGGAGCATATTTCCACACGTACATGATTACACACACGTACGAAGAAGAAAGAAGCAACCTTAGTAGAAGTTAGTGTCCCTTATGATGTTTGGTTAAACAGAGTTGAGAGGGAAAACATAACAAAATATCAAAGTTTTATGCACGACATGAAAAGAAATTGGAATCTTGGGAAGATATCCATCATTCCAGTAATTATATGAGCAATCGGACTCGTGAAAAGGAATTTCAAAAACTACCTGGCAAATATACCCTGTGAACAAAGTGCAAGAAAGATACAAGCAATTGCACTTGAATCAATGCTTAGAATCTTACAAAGATCTCTCGGTTGGAGTAACTGAAATAGGAAGTGAGTGCGTGATATTCAAAAGAATGCCCCATCCTCATTGAAAACAAAATGATGAGAAAGTTAAAACAAAAAGTGAGGATACATTTATTGTATGAAGGGTGGTTGTCTTGTCTATATGTGTGTGTGTTGCATGTCCAGTTAAAAGTCAAAAGCTACAAAACAAACACCTACAAAGTAGTTATATTCTTGATCAGCGTTGCTTGGACTGAATAATTGGAATTAATGGACTGAATAATTGGAATTAATGGACTGAATAATATTTAAAAATTAAAAACAAATACTTCATTCATTGCAGTTTAACTGGACGAGATTTTGCCAGAGGAAAGTTTGCTTTTCAGTCATTTATCATATAAAGGACAGTTGTCTGCATGTATGTTTGCAGGTTCAACTAAAAGTCCAAAGCTACTAACCAAAACCCCATAAAGTTTATATTTTCTTGATCAGCGTTGCTTTGGATGAATAATGTCTGAAAATGAATAATGTCTAAAATTTAGGAAAAAAAAAAAAAAATTATTGTTAATGTTATGTAAAGGAAGTAACTTCTGATGTATGTATGTGTGTATGTATGTTCAGAGAGAGGAATGGGCTGGCAAAAGGAGGTAGAGGGGGAAACATAGGAGACAAAAAAAGAAAAGGATAGAAGTTGTGTTACACTTTCACCTCAGATAATATCGGGTATCCCTGCTAGTCTAGTATATAAAGGAGAGATAAATGACTTGTATAATTATTATTTTCGATACATTGAAACAAGAGAGAGGAATGGGCTGCACAGAGGTGAAAAAGTGGTGAGGAAAAGGATGTGGAAAAAACGAAGGAGGATGAAAGAGAGACGGATTGAAAGAGGTAAAGATAGCTTTACTATAAAGATATCACACGCACTTTTTGATCTGTTTTTATTTATTTATTTTGGCCTTAGACAACGCTGCGTAGCTTTGCTAATATTTAATAAATGCTTCTGTTCAGTCTCAAGAGACAATGGATACCCCTGTAAGAGTGGCTGCACGTGTAATTGTGAAGCAAAGGTTGTGCAATCCCCTAACCCACACCTCTCCTGAATCGGCACTGCTTGATTCCAGTGGCAAGGAGAAGTCCAAAACAGCACCAAAATAAGCGGAGAACACACACAGCACCTGGTATTTCCAAATGGTTATCCATTTTAGTACTGACCAGGTTCAACATTGCTTAACTTTGGTGATCTATCGGGCAGGGGGGAGACCAGTGTGTCAACGTGATTATGCCGTACTCCCTATAAATCATTTTAAAAAAAGTTGTTAAAATCTAATACTAATTTTTATTTTTCAAACATGGTTCAAACTTACTCCCAATATTTTATTTTAGGTCAAATTCTTTTAGACTGTCTACTCAGACATCACTTATAAAAGTTCATGGAATAAACTGATACTTAAATAATTTGTTCAAATTACCAATCAGATCTGTTCATATTACTACAATTTGTATATTTAATCTCTCTTTAAAAACTCAAGTTGTTTCAAAATACGTTTAAGACAAACTAATTAGAAAAGCTTGTTGCAGGTTTCGATGAGCAGAGAGAAGAGAATTGTGGGAAATTTGAATTTGCTAATTGGCTATTTTCCGTTTGGCTTTCAGTAGAAAAGGGAGAAAGTAAAGTTCTTTACTGTGGTTGTAATTAGGCGAGTTCTTACTGTGAATGTTCTTTCAGAGGAGGAGGAGGGGCAGTCATAGTAAGGCTGAAAGAGATGGGAGAAAACAAATAGAGACCGAGAGTAAAAGACATGAATAGATTTTGTTGGGTTTTATGGAATGTTAACCGTCGTTGGGTCATTTCATTCTGAAACCATACAGATGTTTTGTACTTGAAGGATTTTTCTCTCAGCACCAAAGTTGAGTCTAGATCAATTCTGAAATGACTTTTTGGCATGTCGACTGTGGTATGTTGCTAGTTTTGTGTAGTTCTAGGAGGTCCACCCTCCCAGGCTTTGCCGCCTCTCTTTAAGATGTTAGCTCATTGCTAACCGTTTGAGGCACTATTGGGGAATGTCAGTGGTACTACCTAGGCATTTTCGCCAGAGTGCTCCTCTTTGGGGCTGCTTGTTCTTCAATCACACTTTCCGACCCTTGTGTCACATCTTCCTGCCATGGGAAGGAGATAAAATAAAATAGATGATTTGTATACGATGGGTTTGTAACGAATTTGTTTTTGTAAGCAGGTACTACCACTTTTTTGGGTCAGAATGAACTTGGGAGTAGTGATACTTAAGGAGTAACTCTATATTTCTCTAAACTCCCAAATTGGAGCCTAATCACTGGATGTAGTTTTGTGTCATACGCAGGATGGGGGTGGAAGTAAATAGTTGATAGGGTTTGGAAATAGAGTAGGCATTAAAAAGAGTGATTCTTGGGAAAGATGAATTTTTGGAGGTGGTTGGTGGTGGTGGTGGGGGGAAGAAGCACTTCGTCCAAGAGTGTCCGGGGACAGTTTAGTGTCATAGAAGGAGGGTGGGGACATAAATTGTTGAAGAGAGAAAGAAAGGACTTTATATATGCGCGCGTGTGTGTGTGTGTGTGTGTGTGAGAGAGAGAGAGAGAGAGAGAGAGAGAGAGAGGGAGGGAGAGAGATGGCATTATTAGATAGAAGAAAGAATATGGAAATAAAAAATGAAAATTTGTAAAGGTAAAAAAAAAGCAGAGAGGAAGTGAAAAAGAAAAGAATAAGGAAGCGGGAAAGAGAGGGAATAAAAGACAGAATAAGAAAGAGAGAGGTGGGAGAGAATAAGGAAGAGAGAGAAAGGGAAAGAATAAAAAAGAGAGGGGGAAGAATAAGGAAGAAAGACGGAGAAGAGAATTAGGAAGCTGGAAATAGAGAATGAGGAAGAGAGAGACAATAAGAAAAAGAGAGGGAGATGATGAGGAAGTGAGAAGGAGAGAGAATAAGAAAAAGAGAGAAATAGAATAAGAAAGGGAGATAGAGGAAGACAATAAGAAAAAGAAAGGGCGGGAATAATAAAAAGAGAGATAGAATAAGAAATAGAGTGAAAACTAAAGAGGAGATCTGTACTGGTGGTGGTGGGGGGTGTTACGTAGAGTCAAGGTGAAGTTGATTGCAGAAACTCTGTGTTTTGTTACGGATCAATTTATTGATCGAGTTGTCTGTTGAAAAGTGAACAAGAAAAATTGCAGGTTATTGAATGTCAGAACTTTCTTCCATCCTTCAACCTTCCTGCCCCCAAAATGGCACACGGTCTTTATACTCCCCCCCCCTCTCTCTGTCATACGTACTTTCCGATAAAACCCTCTTTGCCATCGTTTTCACTCGATGGAACTCTACAATTTTTACCAACCAACTAAACAATTTACGTAAAGAAATGTGACAACTATTTTAAAAATTGATTGCATTCGTTTACAACTTAAGACTTCATCAGGAATGAGTGCAGAAATGTTTTCAGACTTTTACAAAAGTGATTCTCAACTCTTTTCCTGATCTACATTAATGATCTTCCAAATCACATCCTTACATCATTCGTAGACATTTTTGCTGACGACACTACCATCTATGGTAGCATATCTAAGACAGTAAACGACCAAGTTCTCTCCGATTCTCTCTCCTCTGATCTTGATCACGTTGTACAATGGGGAAAGGAGTGGCTGGTTACTTTTAATGCATCTAAAACCAAGCTTCTATCTTTACATCATCAACGTTCTGACCCCCATCTGGCATCAATTAAAATGAATGGCTCTCGTCTTGGGGAAGCCTCAAGTTTTGACAGGCTTCTGGGCTTGACCTTTACTCCTGATCTTTAATGGAATACGTACATCAAATCTGTTGCCAAGGCCGCTGGAAAAATGGTCGGATCCTTCTATCGATCCAGTAGATATCTCACTGCTGATCCAATTCTCTATCTATATAAGAGCCAGATACGTCCAGGGATGGAATACTGTTGCCACATATGGGCAGGAGCTGCTAGAAAAGACTTGTCCTGCCTTGATAGGGTTCAAAATAGACTTCGTGGCCTGGTGGGAGATGTCCTTTTCTCTTCCCTGCAACCTCTATCTCACATAAGAGATGTTGCGAGTTTTTCTCTGCTTTATCGTTATTTTCATGGAAAGTGTTCGACTGAGCTTCAATCTATGGTCCCCCCTCGCCAAACTTTCACAAGAAACACTAGACTAGCTGAAAACATTATCAATAATTTTCCCCACTCTTTATCTGTGCCTAAACCTAAACATAGATTCCATGATCAAAGCTTCTTTCTTAGAACTGCATGCCTGTGGAATTGTCTTCCGTTTTCCTGCTTTCCAGCTGTCTATAATATGGTTGTCTTCAAGTCCAACGTGAACAAGTTTCTGATGAGCCGTTCCACTTAAGTTAACAAATTTACCGAACTTCCATTACTATCGATTACTATATTGTCCTTTTGACTACTCTACACTCTTTAACCCTTATCCTTGAGTGGCCTCTTGGCCTTGATAAGTGGTGACACCTATGTAAAAAAAAAAAGGTAGAAGAAATCCTAACCCGTACTCAACTGAGGTAAAAAAAATAAAACAATACAGACAAGAAAGGAAAACGGAGAAAGAATTTTACTATATATAATGATGTTGACCATCTTATAATTTATTTCTTTGATTCAGGTGACATTTACAATTCTTGACAGTATTTGTTTCATGGCACAAAAGCAATCACTTAATTATTATATAAATCAGTGAATCTATTATGCCCTTAACTCATCAGAAGAAATAGCATCAATCAATCTTTTTTTTTTTTTTTTTTTTTTTTTTACACAGTGATCACCACTTATCAAGGCCCGGAAGCCACTCAGGGATAAGGGTTATTGCAAGTACATTACGTTAGTGTGGAGATTTGATGAAGTGTTTACTTAAGGGGGCGGTTCATTAGGAATTTGTTAACGTTGGACTTGAAGACATCCAAGTTGTAGTCCGGTGGGAAGCAGGCAGACGGAACAGAATTCCACAGGCGTGCAGTTCTAAGAAAGAAGCTTTGTTCATGGAATCCACGTTTTGATTTAGGCACAAATATAGAGTGGGGGAAATTTTTTACAGTGGATTCAGCTAGAATCTGTCAAAAGGATTTAACATGATTAAAATCCGAAAATTGGAAGAGAAGCTGTGAATACCTTTTTGAAATATAGTCTTTTGTCATTCATTCACTATATTGCTCTGTAATTACATTGAGCTTCTTAAATAAGGATTGGTATATATAATAAGAAAATATATTTCCACAGAAATATATATATATATATATATATATATATATATATATACGAGCAAAAGTACCCGTCGTTGACTGGGTTCAAAAACAGCCTACAGAAAATGGACTCTGATTTATGAAAGTATGATAGGTTATGAAAAGGAAGGGTTGTAAATTTGGGGGTATCAAAATCAAAGCAAAATATGATGAAAGTAAAAATAAAATAGATAAACCCTATAATTTATTATACCACACCTGTTCACACTGAAACACTTATATTAAAAAACCTTGGTAAACTTTGTGACATATTTCCATTCTAAGGAGGTCAGGTGCGAACGAACACCCCATAATTTTATTATACCATATTTCTTCAAACTAAAACATAATTATCAAAGTATACTTACGCAGATAGATATGAAAAGTCTTTATTAAAGTTTGTGCCTATTTCCATTCTATGGAGGTCAGGTGCGAACGCAGACCCCACAATTTTATTATACCATCCCTATTTAAGTTAAAACATACTTATCAAAGTATTATTATGTACATCTATATCAAAAACACTTGTAAATGTTTTTTTTTTAATTTTTTAATTTTTTTATTTCCATACTTTGTGGACCAGGCACGAACGCAGCCCCCACAATTTTAATGAACCACCGTTCTGCCAGATCAAACATACCCATTCCTGTGTCTTGATACATCTTCTATCATTATATGTAATCAGTTTTTTAAAATAGTCAACCATATAGGAGCCTATTCGTGACCAGACACACACACACACACATTCAGCTTTATATTATAGATATATATATATACACATGGTCGCTAGAAAAGCGGGAAATTTGTCAAACAGCGATTTATTTTTACAAAGAATAATTTTTACAAATTTTTTCAAAGACAAATGTTATATTATACTCATATATACTCAAAATGTCGTGTATGCACTTCACTGCAGCGTCTTAACCTAGAAATCCCACAAAAGAACCCATCAAAAAATAGCAATCACGCATTTTATTCATGATCCAAGCTGACCTTCAAATTTCCCGCTTTTCTAATGACCATCCTGTATGTATGTGTGTGTGTATATATATATATATATATATATATATATATATATATATATATATATATATATATATATATATAATGAAAAGGGGAAATAAACAACAATATAAAAATATATTACATCAATTAAGAATGCGGTATATATAGATATATATATATACACACACTTCAAGAGATAGTGTTACTAGGTAACCTACTTATATATATATATATATATATATATATATATATATATATATATATATATATATATATATATATAACTGGTTACCATTAACTGGTCCCCTTTATGTTGGGCTTGAAACCGACGGTACCAATGTTTTTCTGAACTTCTGTACTATTAAATAAATAAATATTAAGCTCTTATGTCGAAAAAGTTTTTCTTTGTAATCGAGCACTTTGTTGGAATTCTTTCCCCCAAAAAACGGTCAACAAATATATATATATATGTGGCAGACTATGCAAATCAAGAATTGGTCTCTACAGTCACACAAAAGGATGCATACAGGCAACATCTTAATACGGCGCTGATCCATAGTCGTTTCGACTGACGGATGCCACACTATATATATATATATATATATATAAAGAGAGAGAGAGAGAGAAGAAAAAAATTGAAAAAATCGACAATATAAAAATATATACTAATGCATATAAATTTAATTGTTGATTCCAAAGGGAAATTATATCAATTAGGAGTGCAGGATGTATATATTCTTTATACCTAGGTATTTCGAAACCTAATGCTTCTCACCAGAAGACGAGAGAAGGTGCTAGGTAACATATTAGAGATGAGATGTATAGCGTATGTATACATTAGGAACAAAATAATGGGGCAGGAGAGGAAGAGGATAATACGTTGAAACTATGAAGGGAGGAAAATAATAGAACTGCAATGATTAAATGAACGATTAAATTTATATGCGTTAGTATATATCTTTATATTGACGTTTTTTTCTGCTTCTTTCCTTCTATTTAAACTCCACCTCAATTGTTGAGCTTTGTATTATCCCAATAAGTCTCCTTTTTAAGAATTTCTCTAATCCTTTTTGGCTCCCATTTTATATATATATATATATATATATATATATATATATATATATATATATATATATATATAGTGTGCATTTCCTTAAAACAAATATGCGTTTATAATGTATATATTAAATAAGGCTATCCTAAAATTGCAATGGTTTTTTAAACTCAATTAAAATGGATCGATTATTTTTTTTAAAAGCTTTGGTATAATTATGGATCAATTTCATTTATAGGGGAACAACTGATATTTGTATGTCACCTCTGAATCTTTCTTCCATGGACTCATCAGAAAAAAACAAAAAGTTCTCAATCATGAAAATACATAGCGATACAACAAACAAAAATACAAAAATTCTGTTATGTCTTAACAATCTTCAACTTTAAAAAGGTCGACATATACAAAGAATAGAAACTATATACAAAAGCATAAACAGGGTGTCCAAAAAGTCACTGAATGGTTTTGAACTTAAATAACAATCTTTATTTAGGAAAAATAATGTCTTTTAAATGTTGCTTATTTTCAGCTTCGCATATTTGTGCTCTTTCCAAAACATTATTCATGACAGATTGCAGAATCTCTGGATTGCGGTTTAAGTCTCTTATTTCGTTCCTGATGTTTTCCTCCAATTCTTGCAGGGTATCTAAAAAGTCACTGCAAGAATTGGAGGAAACCCTCAGAAACGAAATAAGGGAGTTGAATTGCAATCCAGAGATTCTGCAATCTGCCATGAATAATGTTTTGGAAAGAACAAACATATGCAAAGCTGAAAATGCGTACCATTTAAAAGACATTATTTTTCATAAATGAAGATTGTTTGAATTTTGCATTTTTTTAAAAACTTTTCCAATGTCTTAATCAGATTTACAGAAAGATATCATCAACAATCAAGAATTTATTTAAGTTCAAAACCCCTAAGTGACTTTTTGGACAGCCTGTATTTGCACGCATGCACACACATACACACAGAATAATAATTTCCCTAAAATATCTTGAGTATATATTACCGGTGGTGAGAAATCAAAAAGCAACAAAAATAAATTCATAAAAATAAAAAGGTAAAAAAATAAAACACAAACACACACACACACACACACACTCTCTCTCTCTCTCTCTCTCTCTCATATAGGCAACCAATCAGGATTGAGTAATGTCATTCAATCAACCCCAAGTATTTCAACCAAATAAATATCAAATATTTCAAAGAACATTTCTCTGGTGCCGTTGTTATTGCTGGCACAGATGTTCCCCATAACTCTCCTGTAAACACTTCTAATATCCAGCCATATATTTTGAAACACCATAAAATAAATCCTACATTTCTGCAATTTGGAATTCTATATTACAGACATGTTCAAGTATTAAGAAATATTCTGCATTTAACAAGTCCTTATGCTTGTATTGATAATTTTTTTTTTTTGGGGGGGGGTGTATTTGATTGATATTTTTGTTTGGGGGGGATATTTGACTGATTTTTTTTTCTTTATATTTGTATAACTTTTTTTTGGAGATATTTGACTGACATTTGGGGGGGGATATTTGACTGACATTATTTTATTTTTTTTTTTTTTTGATATTTGACCAACAATTTTTCTTTTTTATTTGATATTTGACTGATATAGATATTTTTTATTTTTGAATGACTGACATTTGGGATGGATATTTGACTGATTTTTTTTTTTTGATATTTGACTTTTTTGGAGGATATTTGACTGACATTTTATTATCGATATTTGACTGATATTTTGGGGGGATATTTGACTGACTTTTTCTTTTTTTTGTAGAACTGTTTTGATTAGAATTTTAATATTTGTGTTTGATGTATAAATATATTTCTAAATCTATAAATATACTTTTAAATTTACAAATGACCGTTCGTTATATATTTGTAACGTTTCGAAACGTTCTTAAAAAATGAACATATATATGAATTAACCCTTTTTCGGGGTCAACGGCTAACTAGCACCGTGTGTGTTTGTGTGTATGTATGTGTGTGCTGGGGTGGAGAGGACTCCCATAAGCCGTGGTGAAGGAAACCTTTCTAGGAGAAGCAAATCTTTGATTTAAAAAACCATAAAGCTGGAGACTAGTACCCACATTAAGCTGGTCTGCAGTTTAACTTGTTGCTGGCTATCTTGCTCTTGCTTGTTGCTGGATCGAGAGACTTAGCTGTCGTACAAAGCTAAGACTCTGTAACATCATCTGTGTATAGATACTCCCTCAGGCATTTGTCTATAAAAATGGTCCTGTGGCGATGGAAGTCATTTTTGGGCTCATGGACTTTAAGTGTCTGAGGGAGTGGCACTCGTCTGACAAGACGTTGCAATCATCACATCGTATGTATATATATATATATATATATATATGATGTGTGTACAGAATTTGGTGTTTGATCCAGTAAAAGATGTATTTTTCACAAAAAAATTATAGCCATTTTCATCGGACACTTTCTATGCTTTTCAATCAACAGATTTCAAGGAAAGCAAGGGAGATAAGTTAGTTTGTCATACTGAATTGGTCGCACAACTCTTCCACATTAAAATATGCAAGAAAACTTGATAATTCCATAATTTAGTAAACGTGGGATATGTTCCTTGCTAATGAAGTCAAAGGTTGCTTCATGGCGGGACGAGATTCGAATCCTTTGATCAGCGTTGATGGGCATCTCCTGCACTGATGATTGCATAAGCCTGAAACACAAGTGTCTGTATATATAAAAAATAATGTGTAATATATATATATATATATATAACTTTTACATTATATAATTTAAAAAGCAGCATGACTTTCTTTAGTTATTAATTCTTTATATGTTTTTCTTTTTTTTTTTTAAAGACATCTATATAAAATGATACTGTCATGATTGAAAAACTCAATAGATAACTCAAACTTTCATTCTCACTAACCAATTTCCATTTGTTATTGTTGTATCATTTAATTTGCTAACACACTTTCCTACACGTTATTAAAAAAAAAACAAAAAAAATATCCAGTCTCATAAATGATATATAGACATTGTTAAATAATCGCTTTCAAAAGAAACTCGGCCAAGGGAAATAACTCTTACGAAAAGTAGAAGAGTTTTTCGCCTTAGTTATTAGCTTCCGTTACTTGCTTTTAGACTTCATTTGCTTAAATGCACACATGCATATATAGATGTTAAGCATGCACAAAATTATGTTATCTGGATTTTAAAAGTTGGACCTAAATAACATTTAAGCTGACAAATCAAACTTTGATTCTGACTAACCAACTTTTATTTGTTATTGTTGTACCATGTTATTTACAATAGACTAATGTAGTGTTACATATGATTTAACAAAAAGATACTTAATCCAGTTTGGAAATGTTGAAATGTATAAACATTGTTAAATATATCACTTTCAACGAAAACTCAGCTAAAGCAAAAAAACTCTAATCTAGATTTTTTTTCGCCTTAGCTATTAGCATTCTTTATTTGCTGTCAGCATAAACATATGAGGGGCGTTCCAAAAGTAATGCCTTCTATTTTTTATTCCGCCAGAATAGATCAGAGGGATTACAAATTGCATTGTTATGACGACTGAACTTATGCATTCATGACCTGAAAGTTTCATCTCTGTTGCAGAGATATTGGCAGTGCAAGCAACTAAGAAAGCAGCCACTGTCATGGACATGTACCAGAAACAGATGCATCATTGAATTTCTGGCAAAACTGCATTGTGAATGGTAGTGACTATGTAGAAAAATAAATTCTGGAGCACAAAAGGTTGCTTGCTTTAATGGTGCCATTCCCGTCTTCATAGCTCTTCAACTTTGAATTTAAAAAAAATAGGAGGCTTTACTATTCGAATGACTGTCATATGACAACACGCACTCCTGATGCCCGTGCGCAGCCATCGTTCATTGCTGGCAAAAGTTCATTGAGAATGGTGGTGACTATGCAAAAAAAAAAAAAAAAAAAAATTCTGGAGGTGTAAGGGTTGCTCGTTTTAATGGTACAACTCCCGTCTTCGTAGCTCTTTAACTTTTCAGTTAAAAACAAAACAAACAAAAAAAATTATTAGGCCTTATTTTTGGAACGACCTTCATATTTATAAAAAACATTTGGAGGCTAATGAATCCCCGGCGACTCTGAGTCGTACAGCTAGTAAGATAACCCCCCCCCCCAGTTAATCCGGTCAGTCAAAAATAACTACAATAACATCTTTTGTGGAGTCTTCTAAAGAATTTCTGTCTCATAATGAGGAACAGAAAGGAACAGAAATATATATATATATATTTTTTTTTTTTTGTGTAAGCCATTCAGAAAGATTCTTTTCCGATCCAGAATCATCCAATGAAGAATTATTTTGCATGTGATATTTATAACGTTCTTATAGGAAAACCAAATAATTCCAGAATAGACGACAGAATCGCACGACAGGAAAGAAGGGGAAATTACAATAAAACACATAGAACTACAAACTAGGAAAAGAGAAATTATCATCATCATCATCGTCATCATCATCAAAGTGAGGGTGGCTCAGTAGTTAACGACGTGGGCTGAGAACCTGGGTCAGCCGTTCGAATCCAGTTGGTTCCATAGAAACACTTTCACTTAGGGACGTTGGCAATCATCACGTGGTCCCCCCTGTAAGTACTAAGAATTCTTCACAGAAAGATATCTGGGAAACGAATGCCAACAAAATCATCATCATCATCAAGTAAAATCTTTGTTTGGATGAATAAATAATTGTTTGGATGAATAAATAATTGTTTGGATGAATAAATAATTGTTTGGATGAATAAATAATTGTTTGGATGAATAAATAATGTTTGGATGAATAAATAATTGTTTGGATGAATAAATAATTGTTTGGATGAATAAATAATTGTTTGGATGAATAAATAATTGTTTGGATGAATAAATAATGTGCATAAATAATGTGCAAAGAAATATATCGGCAGGTTGAAATGTGAAATGTTCACTTCAACTTGCTGACATATTTCTATTACTTTTGTGCATGTGCAAATTCATTCATAGCTTGAAGTAGTTTAGTTTTGATTTCTTATCTATCTGTTGCTAGCTCAAATGGTAGGGAATACAGCTGTAGCACTAAATGTTTTGGTTTCAATTCTAGCTAATGGCACCCAAGTCATTTTTTTCTAAAAAAAATCTTTTAAAATCAGTACTATATATTAGGTACAATATAATATTCAATAGAGAATTGGTTCTGTAATAGTAAATTCGAAATCTGCATGAATTATGTATTTTATGACCGAGCAACACTGGGCGTCTCTCATTCGTAGTTATAATAAAACTAGAAAAAACTGATCATACAGAGTGGAACAATAAAATTGTTGCACTAGAAAAGACGACATGATTCCATTTCTGTTTGATGAAAACCAGTTTTCTTTATTTGTTGCAGACCATCTAATAGTTGATCAATTATGTACAAATCCCAAGAGCGATAGGAGGCTTATTTCATGTCTGAAAGTGACACTGTTCAATGAACGAGATCAAAGATACACCGCTGGACAACTCGCTACCAATCCAAGTTTTGACAACAAGGCCATTACCAGCACCCTGAAAATACAAATCCAGGCGGTTCAATGCTTGAGGGTACCGCATATATTATATTGTATCCAATATACAGTAATAATTACAAAAATAAAATAAAAATATTCTGATTGCTTTCAATTTTGGCCCGTTTTTTAACTCCTTAACAACTAAATACCTATTAAAAAAAAGAAATGGTCCACAAAAAATGCAATAATTTGAGCTGTCTAGTGCCACTCTATGACCTTTCGTTTTGGAGGAGATGCAATCAAAAAAAAATGAAGACAGACAGACATAGTGAGTTTTATAAATGAGATTAAAAATAAAAAAATGGTGGCTTACACATTATGGCATGTAAAACAGACATTAAATCGAATATGATTATTTCTGTGCTAATGTGTTTTGTTGCCTCATCGTATTTTACTTGCAATTTGTTTGCTTTTCCTTTTTTCAACTATAGTAATGTTACAGAGCAGGATACGGCTTTTGAATCAGGATCGTCTGCAGATGGGTTTATAGCCAAAATAAAAAGAACAACGAATTATTCTGAAAAAAAATTGAAAAAAAGTCAAACTTGTCGATGATGTAAGTTGGTGGAAGAGCACAACTGTAAAAGAATGGTTTGTCTAAGAAAGCAGGAGAGAGAGGAGGGATCATGAAAAGTTGTTAAACATATCAGGATTTCATCTACAGAAGATTTTGCATAAATATAGCAAAAATAGGATAATAGAATTATAAATGAATAACATCAAATATTAATTTATCATAATGGAGGAGTGATAAACTAAATTTTTTTTACCTTTTATTCATTTATATAGTTGAACATAAAACTGTCTTTGCTTTATCGTTATTTTCATGGCAAGTGCTCATCTGAGCTTCAATCTATGGTCCCCCTTGTCTGATTTTGATGATTCCATGAACAAAGTTTCTTTCTTAGAACTGCACGCCTGTGGAACTCTCTTCCGTTTCCCTTCTTTCCAACTGACTACAATATGGTTGTCTTCAATCCAATGTAAACAAGTTCTTGATAAGCCGTCCTCTTAAGTAATGCAATTTACCAAATTTCCATTACTAACGATAGTGTCCCATTGACTACCGTACACTCATTAAACCTTATCTTTGAGTGATGTCCGGGCTTTGATAAATGGTGACTCCTTTCTAGAAAAAAAATAAAAAATATATGAAGCAAGATTTTCATTTATAGAAGATTTTACTGGGCATCAGGTGAACAAATTACAGCCATTTTTTTTTTAATTCCGGAAGAAAACATTACAAGAGACTTTCACTGTCAACAAAGTGATCGTTCTACCGATGCAGTAAAAATGTGCCATTTTAGACAGTAATGTGTCATTCTTGAGTGTGACGTTTCAAGGTTTTTAGCAAAACAAACTGATGAAAAAATATAAACACGGGGAGAGGTGGGTTGGTGGGGCGGGAAGCAATGATTTATCTTCTTTATTCACTAGACATTTAGAGATTATCATATTTTTGGAGAAGGGAGGGGTAGTTTCAAAATTCTTAAAATTCTTCTGAGAATGAAAAATGATTGTCATTTTCACAGCAGTTCACAGTTTATGTTCACAAATTAAATGACCAAACATCAGTCTAAGCTATTGCAAATGTCAAATGTTTTTGCTGTAGCAAAAAAAAATGTTTAGTTGCACTGTTCCAAATCTTGGAACCTGCTAGTCGATCTCGGGAATCTGCACAGAGTTTGAAACTAAACTCTTTATTTAATGCACATGGGTAGATTGTTCTCATTCCGTCAACCATGCTTGGACAGAATCGTTGAGTTATTTTTACTTTATTCTTAGTTATTATCGCCTTTAGTGAGGATTGAATATTTGATCTCCAGAAGAGTGTCACTTAGCCATAACGGTTGTAAGGTTTAAAAGATGCACGTTAACAAGGTTGGGGGTTGTGCCCCCTTGACTTGCATATCCCTGACGAAACCGCTTAGCAACAAAATCTGACTGTACTGATATGCAGAAGTTTAAATGTAATGTAAACCAACATCTTGTTAACCTTTTGTAGGCATGGTCCCAAATAGTAGCCCCTCACGTCCAAGTGGCGATATGCCTTGTTAGGGATGAACATGAGTAAAAAAAACAAAAACGTTACACTTGCATGGGGAAAGAAGTACACTGGAAACTATGCAAACAAAGATTGGTTGTCATGTTATTATTATCATTAAGTAGTTTCCATTTTATATTAACATATTAAATGACCATATACTAATCTAAACTTTTTCAAATGTTTTAGCGGAAGTAAAAAATTTTCAGTTGCATCTTTTCAAACTTTGGAACCTTCCAATCAATCACAGGATCTCAATGGAATTTCGAACTGAACCCTTTATTTAATCCATGGGTGTAGACTGTTCTCATTCTGTCAGCCATGATCAGGCAGAAGTGTTAATTTCACATTATTCTGAGTTATTGAGAAGCAGGTAGCAGGAAGGGAATTCTAAAGTCTAGCTGTTCGAGGGAAGAAACTATTAGAGTAGAACGCTTTCTGGCATTTAGGGACCTTAACAGTGAAGAGGTGAGATTTTGTTGCTAAGTGGGTTCGTCGGGGATATGTATGTTAAGGGGGCACAAATGCAATGAGTTCATCAGAGCACATTCGATTAAAATATTTGTAAAACAGGCACGGAGATGCAACATTGCAGTGATGGGACAGGAGTTGGAGCTTAGTTGACAAAGTGGGACATCAGATTGAAAACTTTTTTTAACCTTATCCAAGAGGGAAAGGCTAGTGGTAAACGCACTAGTCCAGTTACATATTTATTACATATTTATTACATATTTATTACATATTTACCTAATCATTGCCCTGTTGTTTCTCTGAAGTCAGGCAAGCGAGGCCTGGATGGGAGTCCAACACTCACTACTATACAGCATCACATTTCTTATACAGCTTTATTAGACCCTAACCCTAACCTTGGTAATAATCGGAATGTTAAGATTGGGAAAAAACTTTTTCCAAGCTGTTTTGAGTCTGATGGCCAAACAGCGTGCAGCCATCTCCAGTATTTAGCATATCTCCTCGGTATAATAGCAAAAGGAGTCTATCACCTCCAGAGTATTTTTGCCTCGTTCAACTTCTGTGTAATAGTACAAAACCAACTTCGACATCTGGTAAATGATGTTCTTTCCTTGTTTCTGCAACCTCTGTCTCACAGAAAAGACGTTGCGCACCTATTTCTGCTCCACCGTTATTTTCATGGTGGTTGCTCAAGTAAACTTTGCTCTATGCCCCCCTCCCCGGTAAGTCTTTCACGGCAAACACTCAACTAGCTATAACAACTATCAACAATTTCCCTTACTCTCTATCTGTGCCTAAATTAAAAAAAAAATTCCATGAGCAGAGTTTTTCTGGAGCTGCTCGCTTTTGGAACACAATATGACAGAGCTGCTTCTCAACTAACTATGAGGTGGTTGTTTTCAAGTCCAACCTGGATAGGTTCTTGAAGAGCCGTCCTGTAAAATAAATTATCAAATTTCCACTACAGTACCAATAAACCCTTATCCTAGAGTGACCTCTGGGCCTTGATTAGTGATAACTATATGAAGGAAAAAAAAAAAAAAGGAAGAAGTAGCCCTACATTAGATATGCTAGTCCTAGACATCTCTAACATCTGAAGTCTGAAGCTGGTGTGAGCCTACCGTTCACGTCAGGGTATGTTGCAAACAAATCAATAAAGTGCTCAATCGTAAGAATGTGAAAGTTAAAATCCAAATTATTTATCGTTGTTAAATCATATATATTGATATATATTCATAAAGACATGTACAAACTTTGCTACACTGGCATGACAATGTTTCAATCTGTAGTTATTAATAACTAACATCTCCTCAAGTGAAAAGTTTGTCTTTTCATTTAAGTGTTCATATGAAGTCGGTCTTAGTTATTAATAACTACAGATCAAAACAATTCTACCATCCATGTTACATGTAACATTCCTGGCCTGTTCAAAAGGAGACTCCAGTGGTTTGGCCATGTATTGCGCCAGCCGGATGAAGAATTCATCCGTAAACTGATAGCACCCACTGTTTGGAGGAAGCAACGAGGTGGCCAACTTGAGGTGTGGCTTACAACAGTAAAGGCAGACATGGAACTCAAATCCAGTCCTCGCGTTTTTGGTGTCAACTCTGGAATCGCCAAATGCTGCTGTTCATTGAGGATGGCAGCATTGACATGTGAAGTGGTTTACTCCATTGAACGCCGCTACAACCCACACCGGGTGAACGCCGCTACAAGACATGTAGCTACATTGTCATGCCAGTGTACCGAAGTACGTACATGT
This sequence comes from Euprymna scolopes, assembly GCF_053919585.1. Classification (NCBI taxonomy): domain Eukaryota; kingdom Metazoa; phylum Mollusca; class Cephalopoda; order Sepiida; family Sepiolidae; genus Euprymna; species Euprymna scolopes. Next base: position 9,323,753 of record NC_136517.1, read on the forward strand.
CTACATGAATATATATTAATGTAAATAAATATAAATAGCTCTGTTTACTACTAAGCACTATTATATAAACCCAGTGGAAATTCTCTAGAATTTTATCCCACGAATACATTTTTAACCTGGACTACTATATAAATATATATATATATATATATATATATATATATATGTATATGTGTGTGTAGTAATAGTAATAATACCGCACGTCGAGACAAGATTAGTTAAAATTCCTAAAATTTAGGGAGAAATTGTTCATATGGACCCGTGACACCACAATTAAAGGCGTTGATTAAAACCACTTGTAAGTGATGATCTTGTGGCGATAAAAGTTAAAAATAACATAATAATTAGCACTTCTACCTGCTCATATCTGACAGGATGAGAATAATCTACCCCCTTCCCCCATGTGTCTGGTTAAAAATTTTGTATAGTTTCCCCAAGTCCGTCAAGGTTCACTTTAAGAAGTTTCGGTGTTACATCGGCCGAAGCGTTGTGAAAATAAAAGTTTTTTTGTAACATCTTTTTTTTGTAACTCCTTTTTTTGAACACCGTTAGCTTTTCGTTAGCCTGTTCGGAATCCAGGGGATTGAACACTTATGGTGAGGTTTCGTTCAGGCTTTGTTTGTCTTGAAGTAATTCTATCTACTTTCTCCTTTTTTATTATTTTGATTATTTCTTTTACATCAAGTGGCTTCATGCCATGTCTGGAGCGACTTAAAATAAATAAATAAAAATAAGACTTTGCGTTCTCATAATCCAAATATAGTATAGCTGATATATCTACATTGTTACGCTTCCAAATCCACAGATCCTATGCTTGTAGTTTCAATGTTGGCTTGACTCCAGTGCTTTCTCTCCTACCGTCGTTGGGCTTTCCTCCAAGTAGGGAGGCAGTTTTCCATTAGAGATGTGCTTGAAATGTGAGAAAACAGGATTTCCATGGATTAAATGACTGCCAAGGATTTGGCGATCGTTCGCTTCTACATGCGCTATCATTTCAAACACCTGGGATCAGAAATTTCTTTTTTTTATTGTCTTTTTTTTTTTTAATTTCATTTTCTCCTTTGAATTTCTCAATTTTTTTTTTTTTTTTGGTGGTGGTGGGGGGGGGGGGTTTAAAATATCGGCATACGTGTTTAGATTAATATCTATATATGCTTTATGGTGGGTGTGTGCGTGTGTGTGTGTGCGTGTGTGCATGTTTTAGGTACATATGTGCACATATTCTTGGTCTTTATGAAAAACAAAAAAATTAAATTTCAAATAAATTTGAAGATATTTAAGTGTAGGATTGTCACGTGTGTTTGATCAAGGAAATAAACCAGTGACATATCTCTCTTGATTTTCTTGTCCTTGGGCTTAATTTTTCATATTGTAATTCGTTTATATATATATATATATATATATAGACAATAAATAATTCACAGTGTATTATCTGTTCTGAACTTCTTAAATTTATAAAAGCGTTGTTTATTTTTTTTTTAATCAAAGACTGATTTCTGCCAAATCACTTGAGATTTATGTTTTATCTATTGTCATTTGGCTCTATTTAGAGGTGGGTCACCTTCCCTTTCGAAAAATTGTTTTTTTTTTTATTGGCTATACATATCCCTGATAGATAATTAATGGCATTCAAATCGGGTTTCAGAAGTAAAAAGCTCTGTAGGCCACACACGTTTTAAAGCTCTACTATTATATAAAAGGAGCGTTTCCTATGGACTCGAAAACGGCTGGGCCGATTTTTATGAAATTTTACACCAATCTACTTTATGTACCTGGCAGCGGTCTTAAATAGATTTTGTATCGGAATGTCTTTGATAAGTATCGATAATCAATAATGGAAAAAAATAGTCGATTAACACCTTATACAGCATAACATTATTGAGAGGTTTTATTACCACACAAGCAGAAAGGCTCGATATATAAAATCAACAGTAGGTTCTTGAAATGACTGTTTTTGTTTAAAGCAAAATTGAACCATGATACTTGACTTTTTCATTTAAAAATTTAATTCAAACATTATCACCTCACAAGCAAGGAGCCAGGCATATAAAATTAACAGAGGTTCTTTACTATGACAGGGATGCATTTGAAATGAATATTTCTGTTTAGAGCACAATTGAACCATGATATTTGACTTTTTCATTTTAAGCTTTAATTCCAGCTGTTATATATAAAAATAATTTTATAAAATCAACAATAGGTTCTCTACAGTGCAATGTGGACTACAATGTATTTTGGATTACATTACTGAAGGGCAAGCGTCCTGTGAAGCTTCCTTCTGGTGCACTGCGATGGGTCCCCAACTAGAGCAGGCAATTAATCGATTTGATTTAAAAGTGGGTGATTTTACCAATTTCCATGACAATAAAAATATGTCAGTGTTAAACATTTGTTGATTATCAATCAATCTCAGGCAATGTCGGGTCTCCCTGCCTGGCACTTGATATGAACTTAAAATAATCATTTTTTCCTCAGTCTGTTATCAAACAGTGTTGTTTCTCTTCAGAAAAGGGGGAAAACACACCCAAAGGTAAGCAATAAAATACAATGACCTATAAAAAACAAAACAGATGTATTAATAGCAATTTAAAACATTAAAAAATACTTAAACATAAATTTATCGCAGTATTGATAACTGCATAAACATAATACATATCTACGAATTGAAAATTAATAGAAACATTATACTATCATCGTGTTTATAAATTCTCTCATTTTAGTTCGGGTGAAAACTAATTATATATTAAATAAAAATCTGAAATTATCTCTTCTTGTTTACAGACAAAATAATTTTTAAATATAGCACTTAAGGGTTGAAATAAAAATTAAACTTAAGTTTATATTAGAAAATGAAATAATAATAGTTATTGATTTCAATGATAACTTATATCGGTATGATTAATTAATTAATTAAAAGTATAACCTTAATTATTGCTGTACACTTTTCGGTGTAAGTCCAGAGTCTAACCTAATTAAAAACCAAATTATAGAAAAATCGTTATGTTGGTATACATCACAGAATGAAAATGTCATATTCCAAAAATCATGTAGAGTGATCAAGTAGTTTTTTAAACTAAGAAAATCAAATTTTATGAGTAAGTAATAATATGGTCTTGATCCGCCATATTTAATAAAGGGAGAAAACTCAAGTCCGATTATTGAGATCAAAATTAACCTTGTTATGACTAGGATTTACTATAAAAATCGCTAAGAATTGTTTAAAAAAAATGATTTTCTATATAAAAAGAAAAAAAAAACTACTTGATCAATTTACATGATTTTTGGGATCTGACATTTTCGTTCCGTGACAGGTATGTACATCATAAAGAGTTTTCTGTATTTTTGTTGTTTTTTTTTGTTTTTTTTTTGTTTTTTTATGTTGAATTCTGGACTTGCAATCACTTTTCTGTCTGTCTTTATAAACGTGTTTTATAACATTGTATTGTTTTATAGGGACAAAAGGAAGCAATGAGTTCATTTATTGAACAAGTTTTGGTTTTTACTGAAATGACACCAAGTTAATCATAATCATGTAGTGTAAAGATATCTGATTACTTGAAAGTAAACAACCAATTTATCTAAAACAGTTTTATCCAATAATTATTGTAACACCATTACATAATCTTATATTCCCACAAAGCAACAATTATATATATATATATATATATATATATATATATATATATATATATATATATATATATAAAGAACAAATAGTTAATAAACGTTTTGAAAAAAGTTAAAAACATATTTATTGTCAAACTCGGGAATTTGGATGGGATTTCAAATGGAAGCCTTCAAGGGAGTAGCATGCTCTTGTTCCATCAACCTTGACTGGATCGAGGTCCTAAGTAATTTGCAATTGTATTTTTCGGTCGCCCACACTGTTTGCCAAGATACAAGATGGTCAAAAGTTACATTAATCAAAACGTGAAAATGACACTTAAAATGAAAACATCCAAATAATACAAATAAGCAATCGTCTTCTCCAAAATTCTGATGCAACAAAGGTGGACTCCCTTTACTTTGCTAGAAAATTACACACTCGAGCATCCTATATCTTTACAAAGCCACAATTCGGCCATGCATGAAGTATTGTTTGCCACATCTGGGCTGGTGCATCTACCACTAGTCTCTCACTCGTAGACAGAATCCATGAATCTGAATAAATACATTGAGGACATTGCCAATGCTGCTGCAAAGGTGGGCTCTCTTTATTATGCTAGAAAATTACTCACACCGGGAAATATCCATATCTTTACCAGGCCGCAATTCGCCCATGTATTGTTTGCCACATCTGGGCTGATGCATCTACCACTAGTCTCTCACTCGTAGACAGAATCCAAAAAAAAGCTTCAAATCTAATAGATTCTACAATTCTATCCAATCTCCATTATTTGTCCTATTGCTGCAGTGTTGAATCTCTGTGTCTGTTTTACAAGTACTTTAATCAAATGTGCTCTGATGAACTCGTAGCACTTGCACCTCCTTCGACATGCATATTCCTGTCAAGCAGCAAAATCCCACCTCTTCACTGTTCAGGTTAGTAGCTGCCGGAAAGCCTTCTACTCTAATAGTTTCAGACAACTAGGTTTTATAATTCTCTCTCCTTGTTTCCTGGTTCTTTGACTGTATTTACACGCAGAAGTTTAAATGTAAAGTGAACAACTTCTCACAGTTAGATACGATCAAAAATAGTAGCTTCTTAGGTTTCCTCTCATCCTTCATTCCTTCTACCACTACCCCTTCCATTCTCCTTCATTCCTTCCACCACTACCCTTTCCTCCTCCTTCATTCCTTCCACCACTACACTTTCCTCCGCCTTCATTCCTTCCACCACTACCCTTTCCTCCTCCTTCATTCCTTCCACCTTACTACCCTTTCCTCCACCTTCATTCCTTCCACTACTACCCTTTCGTCTCCTCCTTCACTCCTTCCACCACTACCCCTTCCTCCCTTCCTTCATTTCCCTCTCACTTTACTCTCCTCCTTAATATTGCCCCAGATAATAATCCTATTCCCCTCCTTTTCATTCTATCCATTTTTCTCACTATTCATTTTTACCTCTTTTTTTTTATTCTATATTTTTTTCATACTTTCCTCATTCTATTTTTTCTTCAATTTTGTTTCCTTTAGAATTCTTTCATCTTAATAAGTTTGTTTTATAACAAAATGTTTTCAAGCTCTTTTATTTAATTTTTACTCTAAATCTAACATTGGACATTCATTGAGCTTATTTTGTAAATGGTGGGGGGAAAATCATTAGAAACATGCACATTGATAATTAATCAATATTAATCACGCTTTGCTGGTTTAGCAATCAAATATTGATCTGCTCCACCACCACACCCTCCTCCTCCTCCAATATTATGATCAGTTGTTTTATAAAAATCTTTCTGAAAAACGCAGTTCTTAAAATTTTGCGATGACCATTGATTATTCGAACTACTGTTCTCATCTTGAATCTTATTTTCACATTTCAGTCAATGTAGTTTCCGACCTTCTCCAGGTATATTTTGTCTAATTTAGGAATATTTCTGCTGAACACGGGAGTTTGCACAGACCCATGGAGTAGTGGATAGAGTGCTTGGTTAAATTCAGTTTCTGGAGGTTGAAGGTTCAATCCTCAGTTCGGGCGACATTCAAGATATAATTGCGAATTATTAAGAATTTTTACCCAGTCATGGTTGATGGAACAAGAGCATGCTACCTCCGGGTTCTGTTCTAAATTTTGTGCAAATTCTTGAGTTTGATGGAAAGATTCTCGAGTTTGACAAGTAGAGAAGATTGGAGCTTAGATCGATCAAAACGTTGTGAAAGTTAAAATCCAGATGAGAATAGTAGTGAGAAGAATCCAAATAATACGAACTGTCCGAGAAATGGTTTTATTTTGACATCTTTACCATTTTGCCTTCTATTTTGGTTGTTATTAATGCCAGCAATTTTAACGAAAAATGATAATGAAATAATCATGATGCAACAATAAGAGGAAGACATATTTGTTTTGAATGAACAAATACATTTTTTTACAGACAAAATGAGTTGAGTGCATATCCGCACATGTGATAATTCCAATGCGCATGCGTTTATGCGTATATGAAAGGGCAGCAGAAGACACATGCATATTTGTTTCAAATGTTCTTGTGGAAAGTAGAAAGTGGATCTTTGGTTGACTTTCATCGACCTCATAATTCTCACTTCCCCTATTTTGTCCTTTAGTCCTCACATTCCATGAGCAATGTTTCTGACAAAAGGGGAAGAATTGCTGTTTTCTGGGCTGGAATCTATCCATCTCACACTTATTGTTAACTAGTTTTTGACCCAGAAATAGTTTGGATTTATTTTTTCTATTGGAATCCTTTTTGAGATGAGCAGTTTATACATTTATATTCGACCAACTATTCTTCTGGCCTTCGTCAGGCAGGTAACCACAATGGGATAGAAATGTTGAGTTTCTTTACTGTATCCTCAGTAATTACTGCCTTCCATAGTTGTTGTCTCACCACATTTTTGGCCAACTAATCCTCTAGCTGGCTTTGGGTAGGATTGAAACCGCTATCTTCAGACAATGCTCACTTGGAATCGTAGAGATTCAACGTCTCTATCCACTGCATTCTGCCATTTAATGGAAGGGGGCTTATAACTGAGGGGAGATAACTCTGATCTTTATGCTGGCATGGCCCAAGGAGGATAACTCTAGACCCTACAAACATTGTTAGGATACGTGGCCTAACACTTTATAACTCGCTAAAGTTATAAAGCGTTAAATCCAAAACCAATTTTTTATCTTTTCACCATAAACACTCTGATCCTTACTTGGCCGCAATTGATATGAATGGCTCTCATCTAAAAGTTACTCCCTGTTTTGACACACTTCTGGGTCTGACCTGAAATAGAAGACCTACATTAAATTTGTTGCCAAGATCGACGGAAAATTGGGTGTGTTAGATCTCTCACTACTGACGCAATCCCCTTACCTGCAAAAGAGGCAGATATGTCCTAAAATGGAATACTGTTGCCATATCTGGGCAGAGGCTGCTCGGAGCATCCTACCCTGCCTTGACAAAGTTCAAAACAGTCGTTGAAACGTAGTAGGTGATGCCCTTTTCTCTGCCATGCAACCTTTTTACCACAGAAGAGACGTTGCAAGCCTGTTTCTACTCTATCATTATTTTCATGGCCAAGTGCTCGTCTGAGCTTCAATCTATGGTGCCCACTTGCCAAACTTTCACAAAAAGCATTCGTCTAGCTACAACGACTATCAACAATTTCCTACACTTTCTATCTGTGTCTAAATTTAGATGCAAATTCCATGAACAAAACTTCTTTCCTAGAACTGTCCATCTGTGGAACTCTATTTCATTGGCCTGTTTTCCTACTACAAAGTCGCCCAATGTAAAGAAATTCTTGTTAAGCCCCCCCCCCCAAATAATCCATTTCTACCACTAACTATTAATATGCTGTTGTCCTGGTGACCACCGTACACTCATTAACCCCAATTCTCGAGTGGCCTTTGGACCTTGATAAGTGGTGACTTCCTTGTAAAAAAAAAACATCTTTTTTATTTCATCTTTTTCATTTTTCAATTTTAGTGTATTTATTCATTTTCGCTTTTTAATCTTTCATTTTTTTTTTTATCTTTTTAACTTCATTTTTCAGCTCATTTTTGTTTTCTTTTTTTTTTTGTATAATAATCGTTCTTTTTTTTGGTAGAGGAAATCACACTTTTTTCTTTCTCTCTCTGTTTCCTTTTTAGTTTCTCTCTCTGTTTCCTTTTTAGTTTCTCTCTCTGTTTCCGGTTTAGTTTCTCTCTCTCTGTTTCCTTTTTAGTCACTCTCTCTCTCTCTCTCTCTCTCTCTCTCTCTCCTTTTTAATTTCTCTCTCTGTTTCCTTTTTAGTCACTCTCTCCCTGTTTCTTTTTTAGTCTCTCTCTCTCTCTCTCTCTCTCTCTCTCTGTTTCCTTTTTAGTCACTCTCTCCCTGTTTACTTTTTAATCATTTTGTGTTTCCTTTTTAGTCACTCTCTTTCTCTCTTACATATTTATCTTATTACTATTTACACTCTCCTATTTTTCCTTGTGTTTCTTTTTCATTTTTTCGTTTTTTTTTTTCTTTTTACGTCCAAAGTCTCAAAACTCTGAACATGAAACATTCCATTATATAAACCACAGACGAGTGAGTTGCAAGCCGGCATTCCGAATAATCACTATTGATTTCTGAGATTGCTTAAGAATTGATAACCTTGTGACTGACCAATGGTCAGTGAGGAGACAATGTGTTTTCAAAACAGTCATCAGTCAAAGATTAAACAGATTGTTTGTACTAAAATAGCTGTGGATGGACTCCATAATGACTACCATTATCAAATTAACCCCCATTCACTGTCAGCCATTGAAACAATGATGGCAAAAACGTATCGGACAGAGTTTATGACATATATATATATATATATATATATATATATATATATATATATATATATATATATATATATATATAACTGCTGTTAGAGTACAAAGCAATGCTATTTGTGTAAACAAATAAAGCTTAGGCGTTTGGACAATGTTTAAACATTGTAATTTCGTATACCCATCTCCTCAGCAGCCAAATAGTGTAACGATGAGAAGCGCTGAGTGTCAGTTTCAATCCTGGCTTGAGGTACTTGCTAGTCTCATAGCACTGCTGAGCTGTGCTTCAGCGAAACAGTATTGCATGTGGATGGTTATATATAAAGTTAGCAAGCCCTAAGAAACTTTGTAGTTGGGTAATATTTGAATATTCTAGCAGTAAGTCGGTTTCTGCAATTGTTAAGTTTGCAATATATTGAACTTTGTTAGTATATGTAGGAATTCAATTTGCATTTTAAATTTATTATATTTTTTTTATAAAATACTCAAAGCTTCTTTAGATAGCTATCTATAATATAAAAGGCAAAATGCGTGTGTGTTTGTATTTTTTGGTGCCGGCATGTTCCTTATTGCAGCGGCTCTCTCTGGGTCTGGGCATCTGTCATATTTGTCCATTATGTGTTCCAAATATTTTATTTTCTGCAGGAAGAATTCGCATTTGTTTTCCTTGATTTTAAATCCAAAATCATGTATCCATCTGAATACTTTGTAGATATGGTCTTTGTTCCATTCCTTGTTACTGCTGGCTATAATAATATCGTCCAGATATGCGATGACAAAGTCAAGGCTGTCTAGCATCGTGTCCAAAACCTGTTGAAAAATGTCAGGCATGACCTTGACCCAAAACGCTAATCTTTCATATCTATAAAGACCTCGATAGGTATTCATGCAGAGTAATTTAGCATTCTGATTTTCAACTAGAGATATGCGTCACTTAAGTCGATTTTCAAGAAAATTTGACCACCATTTAGTCTTGTAAAAACTTCCTCCAGACTTAGCAGATGATAGTGGAATTCTCCTGTCGAAAAATCTACCGTAACATGGATTTCTCTTGATTTCTTTTTCACATAGACGGTGGAGGCAGCCCATTGACTGTATTCTATTTTCGATACAATGCCCACATTTTCTAATCTGTCAAACTCCTGGTTGATCTTTTCCAGCAACACAAATTCCATTTTAATCTTAATTTCGACTTTTAATTGAAATATTCTAGAATATTTCGATTAAAAGTCAAATATGTATAGGGGCCCTGTTGGTGGGGCATTAGAATACGCCGACTCCCTCCCTGCAAAGGGTAAAAGTCCCTCAATGGGGGTCCTGGATATGACCTTAAACTATATCCAGTGGTAAGGCCCCAGCTTGTGGGCTTTGGGGAGTGTGGAGCCACCCTTTAATCACCATTGCTCCCAGGTCCACTCTGACCCGGAGTGGTAGTACCTGTTAGGGTCCCAACTATGGGTTAAATAGAAACTGACGTGAAAACAACAAATATATTCTATTAAAAAAAATTTTCTTCAAAATCTTTGGATTCGGCATTAAATAACCCGAAAAGGGTTGATATGCCGTAAAACAAAAACAACCAACCAACCAACCAACCAACCAACCAACCAAATATGTACAGATAAAATTATAGAAGAATAAAAGGCGAATCAAATGAGGTATACTTTGTTCAAACAGTTACATTAAATTTAGCTCAAATTTGCAGTTTTTGAAAAAAATTACAAGTGCAGACTTTCTTTTTGCTGGCATTGTAGGTGGTGAGACAAAACCAGTCACGGTGGAACTTGAGTAGAGCTAGATTATCTAAAAATGGACGACTGAGTAGGAATTTATTCACATTAGACTTGAAAACAACCATATTATAGTCAGCCGGGAAGCAGACAAATGGTATTGTGTTTAGGAGGTGTAAGAAACTCTGCTTATGGAATTTTCGTTCATTACTGGAATTTTTTTCCCCCCAGTAATGCCAAGCCTCAAACTGTTAGCAAATGGAAAACTTTGTAAATACTTTCAGTCATGAAGTTATTTTCAGCAATGTTATCTCAGTCAAGCATTCTTTTCAACATGACATTGTATTCGAGTCTCTTTCTTGTTTGACACAGAATTGAATTTTGTGTTCCTTGTTTCTGTTCAACTGTGAAAAGCCACAACGCGTTTAAATCTACACTTGTCTGGCCTTAACAAAAATAGCTGACACGTTGACAATACAACTCGCAAACATCTCGTGTGCAGTTTTTTTTTTTTTAAGTATATTTAACGGTTCCTGTCTGCTAAAAGATTGGATAGCAAAGTATGAACGGCAGGTTTCAGCTTCGTCACTTCCATTTGCTTTTTGTTAATGTCTTCGGAATAAACAGCCAAATCGAAGTTTCAATATATTATTTGGATTATTACTCCAAGATGTCTAAAAAATGTACTCACACTTGAAATGTTATCAGCGTTGTTTTGACAATAATGGTCATCAGTTTGATCATTTACAAACACGAGTCTTCAATTATTTGTGTCTTCTCTATTCGAAGCTATTCCATTTAATTTTATGTTCATAAATAAGTTTTATCGTCATTCGAAGTGTGAGTATATTTTTTAGGTACCCTATAGACACAATCGATAATTTCTTTCCTTCTTCAAACTACATTTAGATAGGATTTTATTATAAAGATTTAACATACACAAAGAAATAACCATCATAAAATTTGCATACTGCTACCCCTTTCGACATATGACATCAAATATATTAATAAAACTATTTTGACGTAATAGTTAGAGAGCTTGTTAATGAGCCGGAAGATCAGGGTTCAAACTAGTTTGGTATTATTGAATTCCCTTTCATGATTTTCGTTCAGATTAAGCGATGGCAGACCATCAGTATTGCATAAGCATTTGCAGTAATAATATTAAGCGTTAAATTAATGTATTTTTTTTTTCTTTTTTATATCATTTAGCAGAATTTAAATACATGGCGTCTCAAAAAAAATGTACTTACACTTTAATTTCTCAGAGTTGTCTGGACAATAATGATCGATTTAAACATTTTTGAACATGATTCTAACATTACATTTGTTTCTGTATTCAAAGATTTCATTTCTCTCTATGTTCATATATGAAGGTTTTATTGGCATTCGAAGTGTGAGTACATTTTTTAGACATCTTGTAAATTTTATTATTAAGGTTTAATATAAACGAGAAAATAACGTTACAAAATTTGCATACTGCTACCGCTTTCGACATATGACATCAAATATATTAATAAACCTAATTTAAAACAGCATTTGACATGATAGAGTGCTTGTTACTGAGCCAGGAGATGAGGGTTCAATCCTTGGTTGCATCATGCTGAAGACTAATGAAAAAAAGGTACTCTATGCATCGTTGATATACAGTCTGCATAAGAGGATCAAGGGTAAGTAGAGAAATTCAGAGAAAGCGGAGCCCTCTATATCTGTAGTAGCAAATGATAAAAGAGCCTTTAGGTCGCCCTTGACACTAGGGAATTTATTATCTTCTCATCTTGGTTGTTATCTTCACAACGTTTCAGCTGATGTAACTTCTGACCATCTTCAGGCGCATCTTTACAAACTTGTGAATCTTTGTCAAACCCAAGAACCTATAGAGAATTTCGAACTGAAGTCTTTATTTTTTTATCAGTATATTGTTCTCATTCTGTCAGTCATGATCGGATAGAAGTGTTAATTATTGTCATTGGTCTCCTAACAAAGGATACAGAAAGTATATGTCCAGGTGGAATTTTTTATTTTAAGGATAAGATTGAGCAAAAGTGAAGACGGGAGAGTTTATGTATGCAAAATAGTGTGTGTGTATGTATGTGTGTGCATATATATATATATATATATATATATATATATATAAAGTGAGAATGCATGTGTGAGGACACTTTTCAACCTATATACTCAACGAATTGTGGATCTCCCTACTTGAAATTTGATATGTAGGGTATTCAGACATGTGGAAAACTTTTTAATCGGTTTTCATCTGAAAAAAGGCTGCTGAGGGGTTAAAATTGAAAAATTGGTGCGTGAGGGTCATCTAATTTTTATCTGTTTGTCAACTTTTTCATGAATGCGCATGCGTGAATTGTTCACATGATGGATTACTTATGTTAAGATTAAGTGGAATTGAAAACACTTTTTAAAGATTGTGTCAAGCTGGCCTAATAGTTATCGTCATGACTCACTGTTTTTAGGTTTTGGTTTCGATCTCAACTCGAGTATTCTTATTTTTACTTGCAAGAAGTGAACTGTTTAGAAATCACATAATACTCGATGCACATGTCTCAGTTTTTAAGCTTATTTTTTTAAAAAGAATTTAATGTTACGTTTAATACCTTCGGTATTTCTGTTTATCATAAATAAGAATTCTGCATTAATTAAAATATTATATTCATGCCTATTTTACGACCGGGCAACGCCGGGCGGCCTGCTTGTATAATATATATGTCGAATCTGAAAAAAGAATCAAACCATTATAAAGTTTGTTCTTCACTTAATAATCGGTGAAAATTTCATATTAATTAGATAATTACCTGATTTTTGGTAGAATTTTTTTAAAGAGAGACTCAGTCAAAATAAACTAAGGTTTACACCACCTCCATTTTGTCTGTAGCTATGGAAAGGCAGATAAATAGAAACTATGCTGACTCAGCAAAATATTTCAAAATAATATATTTAAAAAAAAAAAATCGAAATGATAAGAATTATTTATAGGCATCAAATGCCAAAATGGATTATATTTATATCAATAACCTGAAGGGGGTGGGGAGTAGGAGGAGGATGACAAAAAAAAATGAAATGATAAAAGTTTATGTAATGGATTTCAGTTTTAGATTGTAATTGCTTCGCTAGCATAAAAGGATAATTTAACAAGATATTTTTTTGTATCGTTCCGTATACAAAATTTTATGCCAACATTTTTCAGGAAATATTCGAACAAAATTCAAATATATAGTAAAAAAAAAAAATCAAATATATTCATATTTGGGAATCATTTTATTATCTCTGTCTCTACTATTATGTAAAAGGAACTTTATCTGTGAGTTCCCTATGGGCTCGAAAACGGCTGGGCCGATTTTTATGAAATCTCACACAAAGGGACTTTATGTGCCTGGCAGTGTTCTTAAATAGGTTTTGTATCGAAATGTCTTCGATAAGTACCGATAATCAAAATAATTCGATGAAAAAAGGAGCAGACGATTTTGATTAAGTTAACACTTTACACAGTCTAACAGCACAAGTGCATTTTAGAAGTTTTATTACCACACAAGCAGAAAAGCCCAACTTATAAAATCAACAGTAGATTCGTTGATATGACAGGGGTGCGTTCAAAATGAATGTTTCTCTTTAGAACACAATTGAACCATGATACTTGAATTTTTCATTTTAAACTTTAATTCAAGACATATGTAAAAAAATAATTTTATAAAATCAATAGCGAAGCAGTGTAATATAGGCTACAATGCTTTGTGAACTAAGTCACTGCGAGAGGCATGTAAACTTTCTCCTGATGCACTGTGATGGGTCCCTAACTAGTGTGTGTGTGTGTGTGTGTGTGTGTGTGTGTGTGTGCAGTCAGCACCAACCCTATTCAGGGTTTAACCGGATTCCTCCGAAGGAGGAAGTTTCATGGGAGTATGAAATTCTCAAACGGTCCCCAGTCACATGTATATCCCCGTTAGGGGAGATGACGACGTTAGGTTTTTGCAACTTTTTGCAGGGAGGTGTCGACGTCCTCCTACATACAGCACCTGGACTTCCCAAATTGGTCACCCATTTTTAGTAATGACCAGGCTCAATATTGCTTAATTTCGGTGATCTGACGGGAACCGGTGTGCCAACGTGATTATGCCGTATATGTCCCTCACTAGAGCAGGCAATCAATCAATTTGATTGAAAAATGGGCAACTGCACTGATTTTCGATGACAATAAAAATATGGGGGAGTGAAACATTCGTTGATCATCATTCAATCCTGGGCAACGGCGGGTCACTCTGCTAGTATGTATATACATTTGAATACACACATATTAGGGCTATGCAATTCCTACAGCTAAGTACTTAGAAAATGGAACTATTAAATCCGACATAGTGATATGGAACAAGAAAGAGAAAGCAGCAACCTTAGTAGAAGTCCCCAATGATGCTGGGTTAAACAGCACCTGGACTCATGCAAAAGAATTTTGAAAACTACCTGACAAATATACCCAGTAAACCAAGTGCAAAAGAGATACAAACAATTAAAAAGGGTGATTAGAATCTTAAAACTGATTTCTCTGTTGGAATGTCTGAGATAGCGAATAAATGGCTATCATCCAGTAGGATGCCCCATCTCCAGCTAGAACAAAAGGATAAAAAAATCGAATAAGCATGAAACACTAGTGTCTGTAGGTATTTAAATAATTATTTATACTTTATAATTTTTGTCGCCCCTTTAAGAAATAACAATTCTTAGAGTTAAGTTCTGTCTGGGAAATAAAAAAAAAGTTGGCGAGCTAGCCTTGTGTGCGAGATCGTGACTTCCGGTTACTTGATCAATCTTAGATCGTCTGTATAAAATGTTAAGCTTTATTCATGTTAAAAATTCCCTTAATTTTGTGATGGTGAACGGTGGCACTAAGGTATATTCCTTGCTAATGGAGACAAAAGTGGCTTTGTGGCAGGGTTTGAATCCTTAAACCAGCCTTGATCATCATCTCCTGCATTGATGATTGCGTAAACATGAAACATTTGTGTCTGTAGGTATTATATATATAGCAGGGGGACCCGACAGAGGGCTGGTAAGAAAAAAATCTACCAGCCATCTTCGCAAATAATATTCACAGATTCGTCCTGATGATGTCTTTTTGGAAATACAAAAAGCACCACCGCAGCCAACTTAAAACTACACATTGAACTTATATTCTTTTTTTCGATCCAAACACTAAAAAGATCATCAGAAAATTGAAAAAATAAAAGGTCTTATTATGCGGAGTGATTTTGTAAAAAAAAAAAAAAAATGTAGATTTTTCTGATTTTGTAAAAAAAAAAAATAGGCTTCAAATTAAAATTCAAGATTTATAATTTTCATATCGTTAAAATAAAGTTTTAACATATTAATTTTTAAAAAAGAAAAAAGTAAGTTTTGTTCAACATTAAAAAAAAAAGTCTTTTTGCTCAATTTCAAGAAATTAGATTTATCGCATTTTGCAAGCAAACTCTTCATATATATAGTGCTCGTGTAGATTGACGATCTTTTAAACAACACATTTCAGGTGAAAACATTATTTACTTACATGCCATGTCAAAATTAATATAAATTTCTAAAATTACAAAAAAAAAAAAAAAAAAAAATGATCCCGTAAAATATATCCTATATGTATTTTTAACAAAAAATCACCCACAATTATGTTCTGTGAAATTTTGTTTAGAAATGGCAAACTCTTAATTTGAGTCGAGTGTTATCTCCCTTGTTTGTCATACTGACTTGGTCACACAACTCTTCCACATACGATATAATTTGATAAATTCTATTTTTACTTATAATTATTTTCCTAGTAGATCATTTTTTTTGTGTGTGTAATTTTTTGAATTTATACTAATTTCGACATGGCACATACGTATGTACATGTACTTAGTATATTAAAGATAATTTAAAAATGTATAGATTGTCCTACGTACAAATTTGTTAAGTGTTTCTCCCGAGCAAATTTCACTGGATACAGTTTCTGTGTTTTAACGTCGTAAGAGAGAAGATGCAATTCAAATGGATATCGGATCCTTCGTAACACGATCTGTGATTGAATTAAAAAAAAAAATAAAATAAAATATTGGTCACAGAGAGAATTCATCTTTTAAAGATTGACTCCGATATTAAAAAGAAATAAAATAACCGTGAAAATAAAATTGCATACTTAAAGTTTGCGTATGCGAGATTGAATCATAGTATGTGTGTACGGTTATCCGACACTGTACGTGTACGAAACCTCCGTTGCTCGACTTTCCCCAACACACGCGTATGAGTGACACCAAGAACTACCTGAGAAATTTGAAATTAGACACAGACCACATGATTAGATTTCACTTGCTGCCAATACCGACAAAAAGCTTTTTTGCTGCACAATCTTACATTCCGCAAGAACGTGTTTGTAGTAGTTATCAATACGAGGACTGCACACCGCATACAATATTTTACCTGCCTCGAACCGAGCTTGCATGCAGCCAGGCATGTTGGAGGTTTACCAATGGTCTGCACCTTTCTCCAGCTGAGTATGCTGAAGTGGGCCTTGGACAAGGCCGCCGATGGCCATCATAAGCAAAAGTCCTCGTTGTCGACCAGCGACAGTCCGAAGAAGAGATGCGGCAATGTTACCAGTGTCAACAAGGTGGTCACGTTTACCGAAACGTCGTTTCTTCACGAGGACGCCCCATCTGTTAAAAAGGCTTTCACCTTTACGGAAACCTCTTTCCATGGCGAACGTTTAGACAAGGGGCAACGCAAACAAATAGATGAGAGAAAGGTAAGCCGCTCGGAAGCAAAATATTTTGCTTACAATTTACATGGGTGTAATTTAATTATTATTACTTTTTTATTTATTTCTTTTTTTATTTTTTAAAATGTCTGAGATGAGGATTGAGAATTTGGGCTATTTGGACTACGATAATTCGATATTGCGTATAAATTCCCGAATATGAAAAGATGCATTTGAAGAAGGTCGGAGGTTACATTGGCTGATACGTTCTGAAAAAGCAACCAAAACGAGAATGAGTCCAAATAATACGTAAATGTTTTGTTTACAATTACATTTGTATTTTCTTAAAAAAAAAAAACTATATGTATGCAAGTAGTTTGCATAGAATAACACGACGTATTGCTTAAAACAATGTAAATATTTTGCTTATTTTTTAAGCAAAATATTTATATTATTTTTAAGCAATATATCGTGCCATTTTTTAAGCAAAATATTTATATTGTTTTTTAGCAATATGCCGTGTCATTTTTTAAGCAAAATATATATATATTGTTTTTAAGTAATACATCGTGCCATTTTTAAGCAAAATATTTATATTGTTTTAAGCAATACGTATTGCTAAAACAAACAATATAAATATTTTTGCTTTAAAAATGGCATAATGTATTGCTTAAAAACAATATATATATTTTGCTTAAAAAAATGACACGGCATATTGCTTAAAAACAATATAAATATTTATTGCTTAAAAATGACACGGAGTATTTCTTAAAAACAAAATATATATTTATTGCTTAAAAAATGACACAACATATTGCTAAAAAAACAATGAATATATTTAGCTTAAACGAAGACACGCCTAAAAACAATGTAAATATTTTGCTTGAAAATAATATTGCTTAACGATACAAATACTGTGCTTAAAAAAATTATACAAATATTATATACTTGTAGGAAACTGTTTGCATTTTTTAATTTTGCAATTATCAATTTCACAGGTTTGTTTTAATGAATAGGGAGAAATCTGTTGCGATGCATTTTTATTTTTTTAATGTATAAATGTTTTTTTCTGAATTATGGACAATTTACTTGACGGTAAATTGTTTATTCAAAATCAAAGTATGAACTCGTTGTCCACTGAATAATATTTATTTTAAATGTAAAAACATTTTTTTAAAATAATCGTTAATATATTTTTAAGTGTCATCATGATGACGATCCTAATATTGACCAATGTTTCATCTAGATATATTGTTGTATAATAATAATAATGATGATAATAATAATAATGATAATAATAATGATGATAATAATGATAATAATGATAATGATAATAATAATGATAATAATGATAGTGATAATAATAATAATGATAATAATAATAATAATGTAATAATAATAATAATAATATACAATTCTATTAAAAAAAATGAAAAATATACATCAACTCACTGCTTATCATATATAGTTAAAATAATATTAGTTTATATTTTAAGATGTAAAAATAATATAATTTTATTATAAATATTCTTTACGTTACATAATTCTTGTGTTTTTTCTATTGAAATTATTTTTAAATAATGTACAACACTGGCATAATAATTTGCGTGGTTATTTAATTGATAATAATATATCATTACATTTATAGTATCTCCAAAATATTCAAGTGTTTATACACACACACACACACACACACACACACACACACACACACATAAAAACGTGTGTATAAGCATGTATATGCGTCTATGTGAATGTATAAAAATGTATACACGCCTCTATAATTTTGGACCATGTATACACGTCTTTATAATTTATGACTTTGTATACGTTTCTATAAATGTATGACCATGTATACACGTCTCTATAATCTATGGCCATGTATACACGTCTATAATCTATGACTATGTATACACGTCTCTATAATCTATGGCCATGTATACACGTCTCTATAATCTATGACTATGTATACACGTCTATAATCTATGACTATGTATACCCGTCTCTATAATCTATGACTATGTATACCCGTCTCTATAATCTATGACTATGTATACACGTCTCTATAATCTATGGCCATGTATACACGTCTCTATAATCTATGACCATGTATACACGTCTCTATAATCTATGACTATGTATACACGTCTCTATAATCTATGACCATGTATACACGTCTCTATAATCTATGACCATGTATACACGTCTCTATAATCTTTGACCATGTATACACGTCTCTATAATCTATGACTATGTATACACGTCTCTATAATCTATGACCATGTATACACGTCTCTATAATCTATGACCATGTATACACGTCTCTATAATCTATGACCATGTATACACGTCTCTATAATCTATGACCATGTATACACGTCTCTATAATCTATGACCATGTATACACGTCTCTATAATCTATGACCATTTATACACGTCTCTATAATCTATGACCATGTATACACGTCTCTATAATCTATGACCATGTATACACGTCTCTATAATCTATGGCCATGTATACACGTCTCTATAATCTATGACCATGTATACACGTCTCTATAATCTATGGCCATGTATACACGTCTCTATAATCTATGACCATGTATACACGTCTCTATAATCTATGACCATGTATACACGTCTCTATAATCTATGACCATGTATACACGTCTCTATAATCTATGACCATGTATACACGTCTCTATAATCTATGACCATGTATACACGTCTCTATAATCTATGGCCATGTATACACGTCTCTATAATCTATGACCATGTATACACGTCTCTATAATCTATGACCATGTATACACGTCTCTATAATCTATGACCATGTATACACGTCTCTATAATCTATGGCCATTTATACACGTCTCTATAATCTATGACCATGTATACACGTCTCTATAATCTATGGCCATGTATACACGTCTCTATAATCTATGGCCATGTATACACGTCTCTATAATCTATGACCATGTATACACGTCTCTATAATCTATGACCATGTATACACGTCTCTATAATCTATGACCATGTATACACGTCTCTATAATCTATGACCATGTATACACGTCTCTATAATCTATGACTATGTATACACGTCTCTATAATCTATGACCATGTATACACGTCTCTATAATCTATGACCATTTATACACGTCTCTATAATCTATGACCATGTATACACGTCTCTATAATCTATGGCCATGTATACACGTCTCTATAATCTATGGCCATGTATACACGTCTCTATAATCTATGACCATGTATACACGTCTCTATAATCTATGACCATGTATACACGTCTCTATAATCTATGACCATGTATACACGTCTCTATAATCTATGGCCATGTATACACGTCTCTATAATCTATGGCCATGTATACACGTCTCTATAATCTATGACCATTTATACATGTCTCTATAATCTATGACCATGTATACACGTCTCTATAATCTACGGCCATGTATACACGTCTCTATAATCTATGACCATGTATACACGTCTCTATAATCTATGACCATGTATACACGTCTCTATAATCTATGACCATGTATACACGTCTCTATAATCTATGACCATTTATACACGTCTCTATAATCTATGACCATGTATACACGTCTCTATAATCTATGACCATGTATACACGTCTCTATAATCTATGACCATTTATACATGTCTCTATAATCTATGACCATGTATACACGTCTCTATAATCTACGGCCATGTATACACGTCTCTATAATCTATGGCCATGTATACACGTCTCTATAATCTATGACCATGTATACACGTCTCTATAATCTATGACCATGTATACACGTCTCTATAATCTATGACTATGTATACACGTCTCTATAATCTATGACCATGTATACACGTCTCTATAATCTATGACCATGTATACACGTCTCTATAATATATGACCATGTATACACGTCTCTATAATCTATGACCATGTATACACGTCTCTATAATCTATGACCATTTATACATGTCTCTATAATCTATGACCATGTATACACGTCTCTATAATCTACGGCCATGTATACACGTCTCTATAATCTATGACCATGTATACACGTCTCTATAATCTACGGCCATGTATACACGTCTCTATAATCTATGACCATGTATACACGTCTCTATAATCTACGGCCATGTATACACGTCTCTATAATATATGACCATGTATACACGTCTCTATAATCTATGACCATGTATACACGTCTCTATAATCTATGACCATTTATACATGTCTCTATAATCTATGACCATGTATACACGTCTCTATAATCTACGGCCATGTATACACGTCTCTATAATCTACGGCCATGTATACACGTCTCTATAATCTATGGCCATGTATACACGTCTCTATAATCTATGACCATGTATACACGTCTCTATAATATATGACCATGTATACACGTCTCTATAATCTATGACCATGTATACACGTCTCTATAATCTATGACCATTTATACACGTCTCTATAATCTATGACCATGTATACACGTCTCTATAATCTACGGCCATGTATACACGTCTCTATAATCTATGACCATTTATACACGTCTCTATAATCTATGACCATGTATACACGTCTCTATAATCTATGACCATGTATACACGTCTCTATAATCTATGACCATTTATACATGTCTCTATAATCTATGACCATGTATACACGTCTCTATAATCTACGGCCATGTATACACGTCTCTATAATCTATGGCCATGTATACACGTCTCTATAATCTATGACCATGTATACACGTCTCTATAATCTATGACCATGTATACACGTCTCTATAATCTATGACCATGTATACACGTCTCTATAATCTATGACCATGTATACACGTCTCTATAATCTATGACCATTTATACACGTCTCTATAATCTACGGCCATGTATACACGTCTCTATAATCTATGACCATGTATACACGTCTCTATAATCTACGGCCATGTATACACGTCTCTATAATCTATGACCATGTATACACGTCTCTATAATCTATGACCATGTATACACGTCTCTATAATCTATGACCATGTATACACGTCTCTATAATCTACGGCCATGTATACACGTCTCTATAATCTATGACCATGTATACACGTCTCTATAATCTATGACCATGTATACACGTCTCTATAATCTATGGCCATGTATACACGTCTCTATAATCTATGACCATTTATACACGTCTCTATAATCTATGACCATTTATACACGTCTCTATAATCTATGGCCATGTATACACGTCTCTATAATCTATGACCATGTATACACGTCTCTATAATCTATGACCATGTATACACGTCTCTATAATCTATGACCATGTATACACGTCTCTATAATCTATGGCCATGTATACACGTCTCTATAATCTATGGCCATGTATACACGTCTCTATAATCTATGGCCATGTATACACGTCTCTATAATCTATGACCATGTATACACGTCTCTATAATCTATGACCATGTATACACGTCTCTATAATCTATGACCATTTATACACGTCTCTATAATCTATGACCATTTATACACGTCTCTATAATCTATGGCCATGTATACACGTCTCTATAATCTATGACCATGTATACACGTCTCTATAATCTATGGCCATGTATACACGTCTCTATAATCTATGACCATGTATACACGTCTCTATAATCTATGGCCATGTATACACGTCTCTATAATCTATGACCATTTATACACGTCTCTATAATCTATGGCCATGTATACACGTCTCTATAATCTATGACCATGTATACACGTCTCTATAATCTATGACCATTTATACACGTCTCTATAATCTATGACCATTTATACACGTCTCTATAATCTATGGCCATGTATACACGTCTCTATAATCTATGGCCATGTATACACGTCTCTATAATCTATGACCATGTATACACGTCTCTATAATCTATGACCATGTATACACGTCTCTATAATCTATGACCATTTATACACGTCTCTATAATCTATGACCATGTATACACGTCTCTATAATCTATGGCCATGTATACACGTCTCTATAATCTATGACCATGTATACACGTCTCTATAATCTATGGCCATGTATACACGTCTCTATAATCTATGGCCATGTATACACGTCTCTATAATCTATGGCCATGTATACACGTCTCTATAATCTATGACCATGTATACACGTCTCTATAATCTATGGCCATGTATACACGTCTCTATAATCTATGACCATGTATACACGTCTCTATAATCTATGACCATGTATACACGTCTCTATAATCTATGGCCATGTATACACGTCTCTATAATCTATGGCCATGTATACACGTCTCTATAATCTATGACCATGTATACACGTCTCTATAATCTATGACCATGTATACACGTCTCTATAATCTATGACCATGTATACACGTCTCTATAATCTATGACCATTTATACACGTCTCTATAATCTATGACCATGTATACACGTCTCTATAATCTATGGCCATGTATACACGTCTCTATAATCTATGGCCATGTATACACGTCTCTATAATCTATGACCATGTATACACGTCTATATAATCTATGATCATGTATACACGTCTATATAATCTATGACCATGTATACACGTCTTTATAATCTATGGCCATGTATACACGTCTCTATAATCTATGACCATGTATACACGTCTCTATAATCTATGACCATGTATACACGTCTCTATAATCTACGGCCATGTATACACGTCTCTATACTCTACGGCCATGTATACACGTCTCTATACTCTACGGCCATGTATACACGTCTCTATACTGTACGGTCATGTATACACGTCTCTATACTGTACGGTCATGTATACACGTCTCTATACTCTACGGCCATGTATACACGTCTCTATACTCGACGGCCATGTATACACGTCTCTATACTCGACGGCCATGTATACACGTCTCTATACTCTACGGCCATGTATACACGTCTCTATACTGTACGGTCATGTATACACGTCTCTATACTGTACGGTCATGTATACACGTCTCTATACTCTACGGCCATGTATACACGTCTCTATACTCGACGGCCATGTATACACGTCTCTATACTCGACGGCCATGTATACACGTCTCTATACTCGACGGCCATGTATACACGTCTCTATACTCTACGGCCATGTATACATGTCTCTATACTCTATGAGTATGTATACACGTCTCTATAATTTATGACCCTGTATACGTTTTTATAAATGTATGACCATGTATACATGTCTCTATAATCTATGACCATGTATATACGCCTCTATTATCTATGACCATGTATATACGCCTCTATTATCTATGACCATTTACACACATCTCTATAATCTATGGCTATGTATGTACGTCTCTAATCTACGACCATGTATACATGTCTCTATAATCTATGGTTATGTATGTACGTCTCTATAATCTATGGCCATGTATACACGTCTTTATAATTTATGAACGCGTATACTTGTCTATATGAATGTATAAACATGTATAACTGTATATACATATGTGCGTGTATATAAATGTATGTATGTGTACATGTATGCGTATGAACTCGATATGTCAGTTTTGTTTTAATTGCTGCATTTTTTGTATTAGTTACCCTTTGAAAAGTATGTTTTTACTGCAGTAAACATTTTAGCTCATTTTTAACTGACTAAAACACGGAACAGACAAACAAGCAGATATAATATAGAAAACTTTTTTGTCCGTAAAAACGGGCAAAAATTGTAGCCACTTGACTTAGAATAAATATCAGTGAGATCAGCTCAGTAGTTTCTGATAATTTTTTTTAGAGTAAATATAGTATTGTAGTAACTAATCCCTATTAATCCCTAAGTGGGTGCTTCCAATAGATACCATAATACTTAGTTTGCTGCACTTTATTATAACAAAGGTCCATACAAAGTTTCAATTAGATCAGCTCTGTAGTTTCCAAGAAAAAGTGGAATGTACAGACAGACAAACTGACAGACTACTTCATATTATTTGTTTCCTGTGATGCATTAATTTTTGCAAAATTTATTGTATATTTTGAAAACCTCTTCCCTATGAAGAGAAGAATTGTATTTATCGAAACTCCATGGAATAAGTTTTTTCTTGTTTTATTTGTATTCCTTGTCGAATAATTAAAGTTTTGTATCCCTTCCTCATAGCTTTATAAGTTTTTTATTTTTTTTTTTTAAATTTGAATAAATTTTCAATATGAAAATTTTTATTTTATTATATACTAGTAGTTCCGCCTGGCTTTGCTTGGGCCCTATGTACTGTTCATAACTGTATATATATATATATATATATATATATATATATATATATATATATATATATATATATATATATTAAAAAGTGTGAATATGTAAGGTAATGCCTTTCTATATAATAGGTTTCCTTAACTACCATTGAGAAAAGTTGTTAGAGACCGCAGATGTCAAATTTTTTTAAACTTTGACCTCAATTTTGACACTTTAACATTTATTGTTTTGGGCTCAAATTAAATTAAAATGTTTGACACCTATGTCCAAGAAACCTACATCTAAAATTTCAAGTGTTTAGACCCAAAATTGGTGGAGGAGTTTGGTAGAGTCTGCGAAGGTCAACTCTTTCAACTTTGACCTCTTGGCAGTCAAATTTTCGCCCCAAAAAATGATTAAAAGGCTTGCTGAAAGTCTGAATACCCTTTATATAAAATTTCAAATGTTTAGATCCAAAATTGGCTGAATAGTTTGCTAGAGATAGCAAAGATCAAATCTTTTGAACTTTGAGCCCTTGGAAGCCAAATTTTCAGAAAAAAAAACGATTAAAAAGCTTACCCTATGTTTGAATACCTTTTATGCAAAATTTCAAATGTTTAGACCAAGAATTAGCCGAGTTATTTGTTAGAGACCGCACAGATCAAATTTTTTTTAACTTTTACCCCAATTTTGACCCTTTAAAATTTACTGTTTTGGGCTCAAATCAAATTATAAAGTTAGATCCATGTCCAAGTAACCTATATATAAAATTTCAAGTGTTTAGACCCAAAATTGGCGGAGGAGTTTGGTAGAGTTCTCAAAGGTCAAATCGTTGAACTTTGACCCCTTAACAGCCAAATTTCTGGTCGAAACCCGATCAAAAAGATTTTCCCAAATCTCAATACCCTGTATGTCAAATTTCGATTCTGTAACCGAAAATTGACAGAGTTATTTGGTAGGGAAATGTGCACAGACAGACAGACACGCAGACATTTTCACTTTTGTATATATACATATATATATATATATATATATATATATATATAAGAATGTGTGTGTGTAAGGACACTTCTCAACCTATATACTCAACAAATTTTTGGATCTACTGACTTGAAATTAGCTATATAGGGTATTCAGACACATGAAAAAATTTATTTTAATCAGTTTTCATCCGGAAAAAAAGGCTGCTAAGGGTTAAAAATTGAACAATTGATACTTGGAGACATCGGATTTTTATCTGTTTATCAACTATTTCATGACTGTGCATGCGCAAATCGTTTGCATGACATTTTCCTTATGTCAAGAATAAGTAGGTTCGAAAATTCTTAAAGACAGTGGCAAGCTGGTCTGATGGTTATCGCACCTGATTCACTGTCTTTAGGTTTTGGTTTCGATCTCAGCTCGAGTATTTTGTTTTTCACTTACAGGAACTGTTTAGAAAAAAAAAACCGTAATACTCGCATGTATATGTCTCAATTTCTTTCTGTTTTTTGACTTCATTTTTTTTTTTTAAGGAATTCAACATTATATTTAATACCAGGCAAGGCCGGGTACATCTGCTAGTATATATATATATGGTTTGAAGATCATGTTTCTATGAAATCAGAAGTTTAGGTCACCTGATGATGGTCATTTGACAGAAACATTAGCTTTATTATTGTCATGACTATGTAATTTGTTTACCTAAAATTAAATGTATGTTGCTTTTTTTATGGAGCACTGCCAATAACCTCATTATATTCATTCGCTTTCTGTTTTTGGATTATCAGGAATGATCCACCTTGTATGCAAGGGACAAATTTGATGAATTGACCAAAAAAAAATCATCATTTATTTTCCATTCAGAATAGACAGCGTGACGTGATATCCATAAGGGCATCCTAAATGGGGAGTTGTGCAACGAGATGTTTGTTCACCTTACATTTAAATTTCTTCATGTTGGTATAGTTAGGCAGATGGGGGAGCAGAGCAGTAAAGTGTAGAAACTATTGGCTGCTGCACCAGCTGCGATGTAACAAAATTCGATGTATGAGGAGATGCTGGCTTTGTAGCGAAGAGTCAGGTATGTTCTAAGATGAAGAACTGTTGTAACACCTGGAAAGTGTACAACTAAAGGCAATTTTCCTTGCCTTGAACGAGTTTAAAACCCACATCCCTATCTATCTGAGGATGATTCTTCTCTTTACAGCCCTTTTCTCATGGAAGAGATGTTATTTGTTGTTTTCTAGTCCAACGTTATTTCCTTTGAAAGTGCTCTGCTGAGCTTCCTTCTCTGGTTCCTCTTTGCAACACATTTTACAATAAAAACTCAATACTTTAAAGAACTTTTCTTCCACTGTATGCTTAAACATTAAGCAGAATTTTCATAACCAGTTTCTTTTCAAGAATTTTTAATCTGAGGACTGCTTTCTCTATTCTACCACTATTTTCATGGCAGGTGCTTGACTGAGCTTCAATCTGTTTCTTCATCAAAAATATTCGCAGTAGAACCCGTCTTACTACCACAACTGCAGAGAACTTTTCTTTCTCCCTTCATGCGCCTAACATCAAAACAGAGTTTCCATGAACAGCATTTCTTTGCAAGAACCTTCCATTTCTGAAACACGTTACCATAGAACTGCTTCATGGTAGACTACAACATGGTTATCTTCAAATTTAATGGCAACAAATACTTGACATAAATTATCCTCATAAGTAATCAAATTTTGTTAATTCCATTCATTATTTTCAATCTTGTTATAATATTTTTCTTTATTTGTTCACATTGAAAGAATGGATACGAGTTCTTGGGTTGGTAGATGTAAAACAGTTGAGGTAGCAAGGTCAGTTTACGAAGGAAGGCTAAAGAAAATATTGGAGGAAGTGATAAAAATGGAGCTGAGGGATGAATAAAGGCAGAGATAGATTAGTTTGGAAGTCAATTTCTTAAAGCCGTCCAACACATGTCAGCATGTGAAACGGACATTAAACTGATTATGAGGATGCTGATAAGCATCAACATTATTTCGATTGATTTCAATCCATTCCATCTTTTTATCTCCTCTCTCTCTCTCTCTCTCTCTCTCTCTCTCTCTCTCTGGAAAGAAAAAACACTATTCATTTGAAATGTAAATCTCTCTCTTTCTCGTTCTTTTTCTCTTTTTCTCTCAAATAGCTATTGTGTTTTTGCTTACTTTTTTTTTTCTCCCTCACTCAATTAGTATTGCAATATTGCTGTATTTGCTGATTAGTTCTGAGATTAATTTTTCATGAACAATTTGTTTGAGATTTTGATCTATGTAGAAAACCTCAAAATAATGAAACTGTTTTGAAGTTGATGAAATTCGTTTGTAATTACTTGAAAAGCAGACTATCTATGATTCGTTTAGTCAGCATGTGTTATATATATATATATATATATATATATATATATATATATATATATCATTATGAAATAACTAGACATTAGTGTTTCATCCTTTTGGGAATCGTCAGTGCAGGGTGATACAATTAGTGCTGGTCAGGAGATTCGATCTCGACAACGAAGTCATCTCTGGCTCCATTAGCAAGCATCATGTTGGCCAATCGATATATATATATATATATATATATATATATATATATATATATATATATATATATATATATATATATATATATACATCAGTGGTGACTCTAGCCTATTATTGCTACTCGTGCTCCCCACTGCCCTCTGTCAACTTCAGTTTCCAACCCCTGGACCATGGACCCAAAGTAAGTCATCATAGTTGCTATTGCGTGACTCTCCTTTATATAGCACAGATTGACTAACATACCTTGCCAGTATCAGTCCATGATTGTCCTGATTTCGACGTGAAAATCAAGCAAGGCGAACAATAGAGTTTTTCCTCAGATTTACTCACACATAACACCAGTCAATATCATTAAACCATTTGGATTGGAACGAACGAGATCGAACCTTATTCACCAATAAACAGGTTGGGGCGCCCAACTTTGATAATTTCTCGCTTCTCGGCTACATTTCTCTGGCCAAACGATCTATTTTTTAATCCATTTTGAATAACATTGACCGAGTTATTGGTCGTACCGGGCACGAGTGACATTAGTCCCATCTCCGCCCCTGATATATATATATATATATATAATATATATATATATATATATATATATAATGTCTTGGAAGTTTCTTTAAACTATTTTTTTTTAAATTTTCCTTTGTTGTACAATTATTTTGTCAGTAATTAATCTATCGCTGAATAATTTATATATATATATATATATATATATATATATATATATATATATATATAATGTCTTGGAAGTTTCTTTAAACTATTTTTTTTTAAATTTTCCTTTGTTGTACAATTATTTTGTCAGTAATTAATCTATCGCTGAATAATTTTACTTACATGAACAAACAATAGTACCAATGTTCTTAAAGGGATCATCAGTTGTTTACCATTAAACATTGTTGCATATACATATATATATATATATATATATCCTAAAAAATGGAAAATTAATTTAAGACCTTTACACATAGGACCCTAATGATTTGTTATATCTGGAAGCCATATCTGGATGAAGAGATTAAATTTATCACTAAGATCCTGTGTAACAATGATTATCATTTGGATATCGTTAAATCTAGTATAAAAAACAAAGTTTCCAATTTCAAAAGTACAAAAACTTTCCTAACATTAGCTAACATTAGCTAACATTAGCTAACATTAGTGATCGTTTTGCCAAACACATTTCAAGTGTTATTTTATGTTGAGTGTTCGCGTTGTTTTTTCCACAAAACCTATGCTGCCTTCTATCCGAAAGATGTCCCCCCCCTCATCATAATAATTCTATTGTTTATTTATTTAAATGTACTTGTGGAATGCACTTGATCGGGCAGACATCACAAACTTTGGATTCCCATATCAAACAACATGTCCTATCCAGGATTCGATATGCAAATTATGCACCATCAGATGTTTTGCATAATACCTATGGTTTCACTATTTGTTAGCACTTAATAAATAATCGTGTCTGTGCCTTAAACTTCAGTGTCGACTTGTTTTCCATTTTGAGCAGGTCACACTCTCACTATCACCTGAACATTTTTAGAAACTATCTATATTAAGTCCTTGAGACCTTCTCTTTGCAAACAAAGAGAAAATCTTTTGGAACTTAATGTAGTTTCTAACTTATTTTCCTCCCACCTTTTCCCCCTCTATTTAAACGCTGCATATTTTCATCTCATACATTTTTTCTTGATCGTTATTTAGTTCTGTTAAGCAAGGTTAGGCGGTTAGCTAACTTTTCACTTTTTTTAATTTCATCATGATTGATCTGTACATAGCTATCATATATATATATATATATATATGGACTCTCCTGTCAATTTCGATGCATAAGGTTCCACTCTAGCAACTAAGTTGTTTGGAAATTCACACCGATGATTTGTTTATAGTGGTGAAGACTTTGTGTAGAACCACCCACACTTATTGGTATTACTGCTAATCTTTGTCGATGCAGATGACTGGCACAATATTTTCATAAATACTAGTGGGGTGGGGGCAGGGGCGCCCAGCTTTGCCTGAGTATAAAATACACTTAAATATATTTTAATTTGTCCAGATTTCGTATATATTATTATAAAGCTGCGATTTCAAAAGTAAAAAAAAAAAAAGAAAAAGTATTTAGGTGCCCTCAGCTAGAATTGAAACCGAAGCTGTAGCATTCAAAGCTGGTAACGTTACCACTATACCAACATGACACGCATATGAACCGATTAAAAATAAATTAAAATGAATGTACAAAATGTTTAATGATTTTTTAAAATTTTGACCCAGTTTTGATCTTTTAAGAACAATTTTAACCGACTAAAGACCCATAAAGGAACGGTCCGTAAAAAATCCAATCATTTGAAGCCCCTAGCGCCACTCTGCAATTTTTAGTTTCGGAGGAGATAGAGTTTGAAAATATGGAGACAGACAGATAGACACAGACATATAGCATTTTATATATATTAGATTAGTGAATTTTAAGTTACAGCTGCTGCTGCTGTTGATGATGATGATGATGATGATGATGATGATGATGATGATGATGATGATGATGATGATTCATTAATTTAAAATAAGAATTTTTTTCTGGAAAGACATCTGGTACTTACGGGAAGGATCACATGAAGGTTGCCAACATCACCAAGTAAAAATGTTCGTGTGGAACAAACTGGATTTGAACTTGATGCACTTGGGTTGTCAGTGCACATCATTATTTACTCTGCTATTCTCTCTGCTTCTTTCGAACAGGTTGTCAACATCTCTAAGTGAGAATGTTTCTGTGAAATGAACTCGATTCGAACTTGGGACGCTCAGGTTGTCAAACAGTGTCATTAACCACTTAGCCACAATCACTTCCATCTCCACATACTATTAATATTATATAAACCAGCAATCACGGCTGCTGCTGCTGCTTTCAGACAAATATGCGCAAATACTCTTGCAGTGACATAAATAGATTCTCTCTTTTCTCACATTTCACTCTTTCTGTTCTTTCTATTCCCCCCATCATCCATGTATATTTCTGCTAATTATGGATTCTTTGAATCTCTGAATTCTCGTTAATAATCAGACGAGAAAAATTGAATACCAATATTTGAAGAAGTTACAAACCTGAAGGAAGAAAGATAAGTCTACTTTATTTTTAATCCAAACAAATTGACCGTTAAAAATAAAATAAAATAATAATAATAAAATAATAATAATAATAATAATAATAATAATAAAGGATGTTTATTTTTTGGCATTTGTTATTGCAAGAATGCTTTTATATTTCCAGTGCAAGTTATTTTGGGTTAAAAAGTCAGTTTGTTTGTCTGAGTAGACATTTTTTTTTTTTTTTTATATTCTTGAGACTTAAAGAGCAACGGTTATCATTTGGCATCAAAGAAGCCATTTTCTATTTTTAATCAAAAGCAAACATTATCGGAATTGATTCCGTTTGACTGTATAATTTAAGAATTGCAACGATTCAAACAGTTCTAAAGCCAGCTTTTCAAGTTTAGCTTCAATACAGACATGATTCTTCTGATGTTCGATTTGATATATAGCCAGAAGACCCAGAAGATTTTCCAATCCCCACATCCCATTTTAGTGTTACACCAAGCTTCGAACAAAGGCCTTCGGTCTACACTTTGAATTTTCAAGTTGTGAGCACTTTTATCAATAGGCGATTGTGATAAAGGTGTGGAGAGACAGAAATAAGTTAATGGTTAGCATGTGCCTGCTGTAAGGAAACAATGGCATGCTAACATAGAACCATTTGAATATGAGACGAGGGCGATCATGCAATCCAACATGGCTGAATAAAAAGAGACAGATTTTGTTTTTTTGCTCGGAAGTTTTGTTTTGGACACGACGTTATTTGCTGTGTTTTGGACTGTTGTCATTTATCTTTGTTATTGAAAAAAATATTTATGAATTTTTGAGATGAGGATTAATTATCAGCATTATTTGGATCCTTCACACTACTGTTCTCATCATGGCGTAGTGAATAAAATACTTGGTAAAATTCAGTTATAAGTCTTCTGGGGGTTGAAGGTTCGATCCTCAGTGCGAGTGACACTTAAAATACCATTGTAAATTACCTAGGACTTCTACCTATTCACTACTGGCCGCATCACAGTGAATTTAATAAAAAGTTCAGTTCGAAATTTAGTGCAGATTCCAGAGTTCGATAGAAAGATTCCTGAATTCGATAAGATACACCTGAAAAAGGTTGGAAGTTACATCAGCTGAAACGCTGTGCAAGTAACAGCCAAAGTGAGAACAGTTTTTTTTTCTAAGAATCCAAATGAATATTGTTGGTGAAAAAAAGCTGCTAATACTGAGAGTGAATGTTTTTTGTTGTGAATAAAGAGAGGAAAATAACGCAACACGAGTATGTGTTCTTTTAACTAAATAATTTTGTGACTGAACTAAGAATTAATTGCCTAAATATATCTTTCAGTTTCATAAGGACCAATTTTAATTTTACTGCTGTTCAGTTTCTAATTGTGCATCAAAACAAACGCCATTTCTGTAAACTTGAACTTGGATGGAGTTTATGAAACTTATAAATGGTATAAATTGACATATCATAAGTGTTAATGCCTTGCAAAAGATTATATCTAAAGATGAATATGTTTGTATGTCTGTATCACATGAATGACAGAAAGTAGCAGAAGAAATGTGGATACTCACAGTTGACTTTGACGTGGACATTTTATTTACAAAAGAGGAAACACATACAATGATACAAATTACATCTATCAGTCTTAGTCCGCTATTACTTGAGTTTATATGTCACAACTATCACAAGCAGAAGTAATATATCTCTATCTTCATTTACACAGATTCAAAGTCATCCCTTCAATTGCGTGTCTGTCTCGTGCCGTTCTCACATCTCCACACAAGAACTCGCGTAAGAAAGTGAAAAGGTGGGAAAGTAACTCCACCTGAAACAGAAAAGGAGTTAACTCCCCTTGATTGTATACTGTCGTCCTAGTAGAAACTATTTCTACTGCTCAGATTTTGGAAGGTTACAGAATAGGAACTTTTTAACGAAATAATTTAGAAGACAACTTCTGTAGGAATTTCCATCTTGGACTCTCTCCTTTAACGTCGCTTCATCAATAGTAATAGAATTTCACTTCTGATACTGTCAGGAAACCCAGCAAACTTTCCGTTTTTGTGTCACGCCAAGGTTTGAACAAAATTCTTCCATTTACATTTTGAATTTTCAAGTTGTGTAATTACTCTTACCAATAGGCGATAAGATAGTATTCTACCATTCTATAAGATAATATTCTACCATTCTATAAGATATCTCATTAACAACTCAATCCTCTACCTACATCTTTTAATGGATTGCTTTTGCCACCTTAGAGGAGGGGCTGCTCAGAGCACTCTCTACTGTCTTGACAGGATTCAAAACCGGTTTTCAAATCTGGTGAGAGATTTCCTCTACTCCTTCCTGCTACCATTTTTTCACAAAACACATGTAGGAGTCTCTGTTCTATCGTTAGTTTCATGCTTGCCTGAGCTTCAATCTATTCCCCCCCCACCCACCCCCGTGTAAAACATTCACGGCAAACACTCGTCTAGCTACAACCACTGTCAAAAATTTTCCTTATTCTCTATCTGTACTAAAATCTAAACGAAAATTCCATGAGCAAAGTTTCTTTTCTAGAGCTGTCCATTAGTGTATAACAATACTATGGAACTGCTTTCCAGTTGACTATAACATTGTTGTTTTCAAGTCCAACATAAACAAGTTCTTGTTGAGCCATACTCGTATTCTACCCAATTTCCACCATTACCATTTAGCATGGTGTTCACTCATTAACTCTTATCCTTGAATGGCCTCTGGGCCTTAATAATTAGAGTAACTGCCCAGTAAAAAAAATTATAACACAACCAGAGGACTTTCATATGACTCTGTGATTTCTATGTTATTAGATATTGTCATTAGTAATTAACAGTTCAATTATTACTAGCAGGACCTGTGGAAATTCCACAAAATGAGAAATATATTTAACAAATATGTTTTGATAAAGCTGAAATTTTTTCTGGATAGTGCAAGAAATTATAATTTTGGACAGAAAAACTAATAACACGCAACAAATATGAGTTTATTAACATTTCTGTGAAAATAGTGTCCATTGTATTTTAAATATAAAAATGACTCAAATGAGATAAATTAATAAATATCAATAAATGCTCAGAAGGTAATATTGTGCTACATAGTTCAATAAAAATAATAAAATCACGCCTTAATCTTTAATTTACTCCTCTAGTCCAGTACCTCTTGGCAAACAATGTCCTTTTTTTTTTTACTCTGATTTTTAAAAAACTTTTTTTTAATGTTCCCTTTTTTACGTAACATTTCGCTGACTTCTTTCTTAGGTGAAGAACCACTGCATGTTGAAATTACTATGAGTCCCTTTCTCATACCATTGTAACAATGATCATATTATTATAATGATATTTGAAAACGAGACTACATTAAAGGGAGGTTATTATTATATTCTTGTCCAGGGTTACCAGATTGATCCTTTTAAAGCCAAATTTAGCCTATTTGGCCATTTTTGAAGTAGTTTGAACTTAAAAATATTGTATTTGGCCCTTTTTTTTTTTTTAAGTGTAGCGTACAGACTAACTAAGGAAGAAACAAACAGAATATTATATAGATTATCAAACTGCTCATTTTCATTGGCTTTTCATTGTCCGTACCTGTAGCAGCAATCAGTGAAATTCTTTTTATACTATGTACAAATCAACTGAACTCGTTATTACATTATTTTAAAACTAATTAATGATTATTAATTGACTGAATAGATTATTAAAGGGTGGCAAAATGCAAAGAGAGAGTTTATATTACTAAAGAATATCTTAATTATAATTAGTCGACAGAAATTTCCATCTATACTTCCTACTTCAGATTCTCAAACCAATAGTCTCCTGTCACTTCTGCCAAACTTGTGTCCCACACAAAACTAACTTGTCCAAAAGTCATGTCTGAAGCCCATTGAACCTTTGTCTATAATACATCCTGTTTATGACTTAATTCATTCTCAACTGTGGATCTCGTTTTACTTCACTCTTTTTTATTATTAATCAAACTGTTGAGGTCCCTAAATGTCAGAAAGTATTCTACTCTACTAGTTTCTTTCCTAGGACGGCTAGAGTTTTGAATTACCTACTTCCCAAACTGTACTGATATGCAGAAGTTCAAATGCGATGTAAATCAACATCTTAATCCTTTATAGGCATGGCCCCAATTAGTAGCCCCTTATGTTGAAGTGGCAATGTGCCTTGTTTGGGGTGAAAATAAGTTTTCAAAAATG
Organism: Euprymna scolopes; assembly: GCF_053919585.1. Classification (NCBI taxonomy): domain Eukaryota; kingdom Metazoa; phylum Mollusca; class Cephalopoda; order Sepiida; family Sepiolidae; genus Euprymna; species Euprymna scolopes. The sequence continues at coordinate 9,359,753 of NC_136517.1, forward strand.
CTTATATTACTGGAGCATATCTTAGTTATTATTAGTCGTCAGAAATTTCCACCGAGACTTCCTACTTCAGATTCTCAAACCAATAGTCTCCTGTAACTTCTGCTAAACTTGTGTCCCACACAAAGCCAACTTGCCCAAAAGTCATATCTGAAGCCGATTGAACCTTTGTCTAAAATACATCCGGTTTATGACTTTATTGATTTATCCCATTAAATATTTTTCAACCAAATCAACAGCTGAATTACTCACAAAGATATCAAACATTCTGATCTTCTAAATCGGAAACTTCATTCTTTCATTAGTTTGTTTGTATTATTAACAAACTTGCTTTGAAACAAGTTGTAAACGTTTATGAATGTTTAATATCCTAGCTTTTATGTGTTTAGTGAACACGTGTTCGAGTACATATCTCCCGGAGTTGGCACTTTTATTTGTTGTGTGTTTGTGAATAATGCACACATAAAGGTCGAAGGAAGGAATAAAGTGCGATCGTAATGAATGGGTTAGATTTACATGCACATACATTTATTAATCGGTACACAGCTTGTAGAAGATAAATGTAAAAGGGATTATAGAAACATATAGTACACAACATAATATAGACTAAGGGAGAACAACAGACATTAATAATGTCCCAGTTCAATCAATGGTAAATGTTACCTTACGCTACAACAGAACACTGACCACTCTAATTTGGTGTTTTTTTAGGGGTATTCGAGGTCGCTGACAACGAATCATAGGCCCAAAATTGGCGGAGGAGTTTGGTAGAGTTTTCAATGGTCAAATCGTTGAACTTTAACCCCTTGACAGCCAAATTTCTGTCCGACAACCGATTAACAAGATTTTCACAAATCTCAATACCCCTTATGTCAAATCTCGAGTCTGTAGACTGAAAATTGACAGAGTAATTTGGTAGGGAAATTTATACACACATACAGACACACACAGACAATTTCATTTATATATATATATATATATGTATATATATATATATATATATATATGTTCATAACTTCCTGTCATTTAAATACTATGGATTGTTTAATGTTCACACCTGAACTGAGCATTTATTATTTAATTCCCTTCGTTCTCATGGCAATCGTTTGGTGGCCTGGAGGTAGAGGCTTAGCAAATGAAGTCAAAGGTGGTTTCGTGACTGGGTTTGAATCTCTCGACTATTGGGAATTATCATCCTACACTGATGATTGCATAAGCATGAAACACTAGTGTTTGTAGGTATGAAAGAATAATTATGAGATGCTTTTTTACTGTGAGAGAAAATCTCTACCTCCTCTTCTGAAATATAACTAAGCAAAATGAAAATATCAATAGGATTAAATCAATTGGAAAATACATTTTTATCCCCCCTCCCCATCCAGTCGTTCACACTTTTCTCAATACCCACACCTTGAATTTGTTTGAAATTTTGTTCAAACATTAGTCATGGTAAAAGTAAAATTTTGCCAGAACGGATTTTCTGGGATAACTCTTATTGCTCCCCCTAGGGGGCATTATAGGCGTGAAATTGCCACGAAATTGTTCATCCGTTCATACTATTATCAATAACCGTGCATTGGACATTTTGGAAATTTTGCACAAACATTAGTCACAGTGAAAGTAAATTTTTCACTCATGGAGGCGGGGGGGGGGACCTCGCATGTTTGGCTTGTTATTTTTAAGAACATGGCTCGGTACGTGCTATAAATAACTACAGAATTAAGTTATGTACAAGGCATGACAAAAACTATCAAGTCTTTACATATGACAAATTTGATTGGCTTTACTTTATATATAAAACTAGTCTGGGTGCCTGGCATTGCCCGGGTGTTTGGAGGTGTGTGTTGAACAAAAAAAAAAAAAAGTGATAGTAGGCAGGCAGGCTTGAGCCTGTACCGTGAAGGAGGAAAAGATCGTGAAAAAAAGGGACATCTTTGCCGTTGTGTCTATCACAAACCAGAAATGGCAAAGGTTTAAATTAAGGCTAGTCAATCGAACAGAGGGGATGACTTTGGAAAATATCGTCAAAATAAGTGATCTCTCCTTGTAGAAAAGTGCCCAGTTAAGAGTGAAGGAATTAATGTTTTTAGCTAATTTTTCGATATTTGTTGTCAAAAGGGTTAGCTTCATTAGCTTCATAACGATACCAATCTCGTGAAAATTCATTGCCTCTGTCAAAAGTTTTAGGCAGACATAAAAACATACATACATACATACATTTAAACAGACAGGTGAAATTTATATTATAAACTAGCCTGGGTGTCCGGCATTGCCCGGGTGTTTGAAGGTGTGTGTTGAGCAAAAAAAAAAAAAAAAAAAAGTCGTAGTAGGCAGGCAGACTCGAACCCATACTTTAAAGGAGGAAAAAACCTGAAAAAAAAAAAAACGTGACGTCTTTGCCGTTATGTCTATCGCCAAATCAGAAGTGGTGAAGGTTTAAATTAAGGCTAGTCAATCGAAAAGAGGTGATGACTTTGGAAAATATCATTGAAAAAAGTTACCTCTCCTTGTAGAAAAGTGGCCAGTTTAGAATGAAGGAATTAATGTTTTCAGCCAATTTTTCGATATTTGTTGTTCGAGGGGTCGAGCTTCAAAATGATACCAATCTCATGAAAATCTGTCGCCTCTGTTGAAAGTTTTAGGCATACGTATACATACATACATTTAAACAGACAGGTGAGATTTATATTATAAAGTGATGCAAGTTCTTGTACCCGTGCATTTATCAACTCCATCAAGAATAAGGTCCCGTGAGGGTGACATCAACTCTATAAAAGTAAGAAAATAGTTTCCCATGACCTGCACATATGGGATATGTGTAGCAAATAAAACAGGATACTGCTTGTATATTGACTCTGACGGGACAGAAATCCAAACATCAACCAGTCTTTGACCGACAAACTTCAACATGCAAACAGACCAAAGGCTACAAAATTTCATGAACAAGACCTTTAACAAACACTGATTATCGCAACATGGAGTTAGTTTACAATGAAGACAGACTCGAACTAACTGAATATACGAAATAAGTGTCTACTGATATTGAGCCCCGAATGTCATTGATTGGTCGAATTATTTGCATAATTGAGTGCAGCTTTGTTTCTCGAAATGTCTGTCTGTAACTGATTGTTTGTGATAGCTACTGTCGTCTTTCTACTGTTTGCACAGCACACAAGTTAGCTGTGTTTCAACTGGCATGGGTAGTTGTTATCACCGTTTCAGATCCACTGCAATATGAATCGGAGTCAATTTATGATAGCTGCACTTGTGGAAGCATACCTAATGAGCTGAGCTCAATATTTTTCACTCTTCACATGAAGTTGGCCCCAGTGCTATACTTCTCTTCGTATAGTACAGAGTTGATATTTGAATTCAACATGATCCTACGTGACCAGCATCATTCAAACAGAACCAGTTTTATGTGTGTTTAGGACATAATGTCTATGTCTCTGCTTGTTTCTTTCCACCTTCTCTCTCTTTCTCTCTCTCTCTCTTCCCTTTTCTCCCTTCTTCCCCTTCCCTCTGCTCTTCCTCCCCACTCTCTTTTTCCCCCTCGCTTTCTTCTTGCCCTTCTCTCTCTCTTTCTTTTTCTGACCCTCTCATTCTTTCCCTATCCCCTCTCTCATTCTTTCCCTATCCCCTCTCTCTTTCTTTCCCTGTCCCTTCTCTCTTTCTTTCCCTGTCCCCCCTCCCTTCCTCTCTCCCTGTCTCCTCTCTCTTTTTTTTCTTGCCACCTGTCTCTCTTTTCCTGTCCTCTCTCTTTTTCTGCTCTCTCTCTTCCCCCTTCTTCCTCCCCCTCTCTCTCCTATCTACCTTTCTACCCCTGTTTTCCTCCCCTTCTCTCTCATCCCCCTCTTCTAACCTCCCCGTTCTTTTTGTTGTTGTGTTGTTTATTTCTTGTTTCCTCTTTGCTTTGATGACGACAAAACATTTCAAAACATTAAAGCCTTCATTTGCATATCAACAAGAGATTTTAATATTCAAAATTCAATATTTAACTTCACCAATGAATTCACGTTATAAATTCTGACTTTGAGAAGAAGCGATATTGACTTATTTTATTCATTTTATTTATTTTATTTTTGGACTCATCTCATTAAGTTTAAGCTTTGCATATGTGTATTTGTACGCATTTTGTTATGAGCTTTTATTGGAGAAAATTAATACTGAAAACTAATGAACCTCATTCTTGTGGTGCTTTGCTGATTTTTGTTTTGCTATTTTTTTGCTTTGCTGTTTTTTTTGTTTTTTTTTGCTGGTTTTTGTTTTGCTCATTTTCGCTTTTATTCTTTCTTTCTTTCTTTCTTTGCTTTTTTCTTTTCTTTGTTTTTCTTTCCTTTTTTTTCCTAACTTGACAATACTAGTAATTAGTCTAAATCTGTGAAAATGAAGTCCGTAAACATTCCAGATTGATTTTATCATGTTGATTGGTTATAGTCTATATATATATATATATATATATATATATATATATATATATATATATATATATATATACACACAATTATAAAAATGCTATAAATTTTGTTATTTTGCTTGTTTGTCACCGTGCACACTTCATGATAATAATCTATAATATAAATCTCACCTGTCTGTTTAAATGTATGTATTTATGTATGTATGTTTGTTTGTATGTCTGTTTAAATGTATGTTTGTATGTCTGCCTAAAACTTTCCACAGAGGCGACGGGTTTTCACAAGATTAGTATCATTTTGAAGCTTGACCCTTCGGACGACACATATCGAAAAATTGGCTAAAAACATTAATTCCTTCACCCTCAACTGGGTGGACACTTCTCTATAGGGAAGGGTCGCTTTTTTTTTTTTCGCCGATATTTTCGAAAGTCATTCCCCTCTTTTCGATTGACTAGGCTTAATTTAAACCTACGTCACTTCCGGTTTGGCGAGGGCGCAACAGCAAAGACGTCACGTTTTTTGCTTTTTTCACATTCTTTGCCTCCTTCGCGGTATGGGTTCGAGCCTGCTTGCCTACTACCTCTTTTGTTTTTTTTTGCCAACACACCACTTCAAACACCCGGGCAACGCCGGGCACTCAGGCTAGTAATCAAAAAAGGAATATATATTTAATAATCAATATTGTACTATCATTGTCACTAGTTATATCGAAGTGGTGTGATATAGTGGTTATAGATGTGAACTGTAACGGGTTCAAATTCTGTCAGGATACTGCATTAATTTTTTTCTAATATTCTTGGAGAAGGTATAATTTCATATATTCTCGATTCAGCTATAGTAGGGTAGACTTAGACTCCCAAGTCTTGGTTGTATAACTCGTGTAGGAGAAGGAAAATGCTAAAATAACAAGAGTATTTTTTTTTACTTATTTCTTGACCCGAAGGAGAGAAATAGGTGTTATTTCCTGGTTCAGCTGTGCAAAAATAATGAGTTTTAGAAATTTAGAAAACTTTCAAAACAATTTAAAAACTTGTTGCCAGTGTTATAATCTACATACACTTGAAAAACTCTATGAATTTTGTTATCATTGTTTGTCACCGTGCACACTTCATGACGATAATCAAGAAAGGAATATGTATTTACTTGAAAATGGATGACATCATAAAGAATGAATAGCAGTTACTGATAGCTTTATGCATATTGATCATTCAGAAGAAACAGGGTAGCAAGAAAAATAAAAATCCACAATTCGTCCAGGCATGAAATACTGTTGACTCATCTGGGTTGGCGCATCTACAACAAGTCTCTCGCTCTTAGACAGGGACCAAAAAATAGTCTCAAATCTAATAGGTATCGCACTATCGGCCAAGTTCCATCTTCTGTCCCCTCATCACAATGTTGCATCTCTTTGTTTTACAAGTATTTTAATGGAATGTGTTCTGATAATCAACCTGACAAGCAACTAAATCCCACTCCTTCACTGTTGAGTTCCTTAGATGCCGGAAAGCCTTCTACTCTAATAGTTACTTTCTTTGGACAAATAGATTTTGGAATTCCCTCCCTATTTCCTGCTTCCTTGACTGTACTGACATGCAAGAGTTTAAATGTTACGTAAACAGACTCTACTCGTTTTCCTGTTAAACCCTACATCCAAGTAACAATATGACTTGTTTGAGGGGATAAAGAGTCTCAAGTTCAATTTTTATCACTATTTTCCATGTTTTTCTGAACCTGCTACCTTAACTGTTCTACATCTACTGAACCAAGAACTCTGATTCATTCCTTCAACGTAACCATACTAACAAAGTCTCCTGTTCTGCACACATCTACATATACTGTCCAGATTTAATCTTCCTCTGAGATCACCAGGACTAATCCTGTCTTTAAGACTTGCTTTATACATCCATCTTATTCTGATATCTTTTCTCTTTATGCAACGCATGTCCTCAACCCTCACTTGCACTTCCATACATCATCACATCACGTACACATGCCTGACAGACTCTTCCCCTAGTTGACAGTGGTAATTATCTGCTGATTGATATATATATATTTTTTTAACATATTCCGAGACAATTAAAAATACATACAAATCAACCAAGAAATTCGATTTCTGGAAAGGTAAATATAATTGTTATCTATATTATATTTCTCTGAATCTGTGTGTTCATTCCACTTTCTCTCAGAAACTACTGGCTCATGTGGCTGAAAATTTGTATGGATCTTTGTTATAATAAGGTGCAGCGAACTAAGTATCATGGTACCTGTTCAAGACACAGCTAGGGATATGGATTAATAAGGATTAGCATTTAATGCAAAAATGAGCAAAAATTTAACCAAATTGAACTATCAATTTAGCTTAAAGCATTTATTCTAAGTAAACAGGTTATAAGTTTTGCCCGTTTTTAATGGAATAAAAAGTCTTATTTGTTATCGTTATAAAGCTCTAAATATGTTATCGTTATAAAGCTCTAAATATGTTATTGTTATAAAGCTTAAAATATGTTATTGTTATAAAGCTTTAAATATGTTATCGTTATAAAGCTTTAAATATGTTATTGTTATAAAGCTCTAAATATGTTATTGTTATAAAGCTCTAAATATGTTATTGTTATAAAGCTCTAAATATGTTATTGTTATAAAGCTCTAAATATGTTATTGTTATAAAGCTCTAAATATGTTATTGTTATAAAGCTCTAAATATGTTATTGTTATAAAGCTCTAAATATGTTATTGTTATAAAGCTTTAAATATGTTATTGTTATAAAGCTCTAAATATGTTATTGTTATAAAGCTGTAAATATGTTATTGTTATAAAGCTTTAAATATGTTATCGTTATAAAGCTTTAAATATGTTATTGTTATAAAGCTCTAAATATGTTATTGTTATAAAGCTCTAAATATGTTATTGTTATAAAGCTCTAAATATGTTATTGTTATAAAGCTCTAAATATGTTATTGTTATAAAGCTCTAAATATGTTATTGTTATAAAGCTCTAAATATGTTATTGTTATAAAGCTTTAAATATGTTATCGTTATAAAGCTTTAAATATGTTATCGTTATAAAGCTTTAAATATGTTATTGTTATAAAGCTCTAAATATGTTATTGTTATAAAGCTCTAAATATGTTATTGTTATAAAGCTCTAAATATGTTATTGTTATAAAGCTCTAACTATGTTATCGTTATAAAGCTTTAAATATGTTATTGTTATAAAGCTCTAAATATGTTATTGTTATAAAGCTCTAAATATGTTATTGTTATAAAGCTCTAAATATGTTATTGTTATAAAGCTCTAAATATGTTATTGTTATAAAGCTCTAAATATGTTATTGTTATAAAGCTCTAAATATGTTATTGTTATAAAGCTCTAAATATGTTATTGTTATAAAGCTCTAAATATGTTATCGTTATAAAGCTCTAAATATGTTATCGTTATAAAGCTTTAAATATGTTATCGTTATAAAGCTTTAAATATGTTATCGTTATAAAGCTTTAAATATGTTATTGTTATAAAGCTCTAAATATGTTATTGTTATAAAGCTCTAAATATGTTATTGTTATAAAGCTCTAAATATGTTATTGTTATAAAGCTCTAAATATGTTATTGTTATAAAGCTCTAAATATGTTATTGTTATAAAGCTTTAAATATGTTATTGTTATAAAGCTCTAAATATGTTATTGTTATAAAGCTCTAAATATGTTATTGTTATAAAGCTCTAAATATGTTATTGTTATAAAGCTCTAAATATGTTATTGTTATAAAGCTCTAAATATGTTATTGTTATAAAGCTCTAAATATGTTATTGTTATAAAGCTCTAAATATGTTATTGTTATAAAGCTCTAAATATGTTATTGTTATAAAGCTCTAAATATGTTATTGTTATAAAGCTCTAAATACGTTATTGTTATAAATCTCTAAATATGTTATTGTTATAAAGCTCTAAATATGTTATTGTTATAAAGCTCTAAATATGTTATTGTTATAAAGCTCTAAATATGTTATCGTTATAAAGCTCTAAATATGTTATCGTTATAAAGCTCTAAATATGTTATTGTTATAAAGCTCTAAATATGTTATTGTTATAAAGCTCTAAATATGTTATCGTTATAAAGCTCTAAATATGTTATCGTTATAAAGCTCTAAATATGTTATTGTTATAAATCTCTAAATATGTTATTGTTATAAAGCTCTAAATATGTTATTGTTATAAAGCTCTAAATATGTTATTGTTATAAAGCTCTAAATATGTTATTGTTATAAAGCTCTAAATATGTTATTGTTATAAATCTCTAAATATGTTATTGTTATAAAGCTCTAAATATGTTATTGTTATAAAGCTCTAAATATGTTATTGTTATAAAGCTCCAAATATGTTATTGTTATAAAGCTCTAAATATGTTATCGTTATAAAGCTCTAAATATGTTATTGTTATAAAGCTCTAAATATGTTATTGTTATAAAGCTCTACATAGGTTATTGTTATAAAGCTGTAAATATTTTATCGTTATAAAGCTCTAAATATGTTATTGTTATAAAGCTTTAAATATGTTATTGTTATAAAGCTCTAAATATGTTATTGTTATAAAGCTTTAAATATGTTATTGTTATAAAGCTCTAAATATGTTATTGTTATAAAGCTCTACATAGGTTATTGTTATAAAGCTTTAAATATGTTATTGTTATAAAGCTCTAAATATGTTATTGTTATAAAGCTCTACATAGGTTATTGTTATAAAGCTCCAAATATGTTATTGTTATAAAGCTCTAAATATGTTATTGTTATAAAGCTCTAAATATGTTATTGTTATAAAGCTCTAAATATTTTATCGTTATAAAGCTCTAAATATGTTATTGTTATAAAGCTTTAAATATGTTATTGTTATAAAGCTCTAAATATGTTATTGTTATAAAGCTTTAAATATGTTATTGTTATAAAGCTCTAAATATGTTATTGTTATAAAGCTTTAAATATGTTATTGTTATAAAGCTCTAAATATGTTATTGTTATAAAGCTCTAAATATGTTATTGTTATAAAGCTCTAAATATGTTATTGTTATAAAGCTCCAAATATGTTATTGTTATAAAGCTCTAAATATGTTATCGTTATAAAGCTCTAAATATGTTATTGTTATAAAGCTCTAAATATGTTATTGCTATAAAGCTCTAAATATGTTATTGTTATAAAGCTTTAAATATGTTATTGTTATAAAGCTTTAAATATGTTATTGTTATAAAGCTCTAAATATGTTATTGTTATAAAGCTTTAAATATGTTATTGTTATAAAGCTCTAAATATGTTATTGTTATAAAGCTTTAAATATGTTATTGTTATAAAGCTCTAAATATTTTATCGTTATAAAGCTCTAAATATGTTATTGTTATAAAGCTCTAAATATGTTATTGTTATAAAACTCTAAATATGTTATTGTTATAAAGCTTTAAATATGTTATTGTTATAAAGCTCTAAATATGTTATTGTTATAAAGCTCTAAATATGTTATCGTTATAAATCTCTAAATATGTTATTGTTATAAATCTCTAAATATGTTATTGTTATAAAGCTCTAAATATGTTATCGTTATAAAGCTCTAAATATGTTATCGTTATAAAGCTCTAAATATGTTATTGTTATAAACCTCTAAATATGTTATTGTTATAAAGCTCTAAATATGTTATTGTTATAAAGCTCTAAATATGTTATTGTTATAAAGCTCTAAATATGTTATCGTTATAAAGCTCTTAATATGTTATTGTTATAAAGCTCTAAATATGTTATTGTTATAAAGCTCCAAATATGTTATTGTTATAAAGCTCTAAATATTTTATTGTTATAAAGCTCTAAATACGTTATTGTTATAAAGCTCTAAATATGTTATTGTTATAAAGCTCTAAATATGTTATTGTTATAAAGCTCCAAATATGTTATTGTTATAAAGCTCTAAATATGTTATCGTTATAAAGCTCTAAATATGTTATTGTTATAAAGCTCTAAATATGTTATTGTTATAAAGCTCTAAATAGGTTATTGTTATAAAGCTCTAAATATTTTATCGTTATAAAGCTCTAAATATGTTATTGTTATAAAGCTCCAAATATGTTATTGTTATAAAGCTCCAAATATGTTATCATTATAAAGCTCTAAATATGTTATTGTTATAAAGCTCTAAATATCTTATTGTTATAAAGCTCTAAATATCTTATTGTTATAAAGCTCTAAATATCTTATTTTTATAGCATATATTGTTAGAAATTTCAGAATGCAAGGGCGATAACCGCTTGATCTGCAATCACACGATTATTTCGACCAATGGTATTGCGTTGTCCAGTTGCTGCGGAGGATTCAGAAGTGGCGGGAATTTTGTGTTTCAAAAAACAGATTTCAGCTTGACGTCGGAGAATGCCGACGCACGTAATCTCGCTCTATGCCTAATGAACTAAGGCATGGTTCTAAAACCAGATTTCAATATGATGCCGAGCAACGCCGACACGCGAAATCTCGCTCCAGGCCTAATGAACTAAGGCATGGTTCTACCCCATTTATTTCTCCGCTCATTTAAATGCGGATATTAGCCGGAGGCTAAAATGTTCTACGGATTAATTACTTCTTTATCACTGCCCGCAAGAGGGCATATTATTTTATGATCATCGATCGCAAGTGCGTTGATCGTATCGACAGTCTGGAAGGATTTTGCGAACCCTCAACCAATTCTACGAGCGGCCGAGTCTACCAGCATCTTCACAGGAAGAAAACTACCTTCGCCTTTCAAGGCATGAACTACAACTACCTTCGCCTTTCTAGGCAAGAACTACCCGCCATTTGGCAGAAGCTAAAGAGGGCACTCTTTTGCAATATGGACTCCTCTTTTACCCTTTTGTAAATAAAATTATTCTTGGATTTAAGGTGAGCCTTTGTTGCTTTTCTGAGTCTCTTTCATTCTGCCATAGGCAAAAACGAGTAAGAGAATTTCTTACACTGTTATATACGGCATAAACATACTGACACATCGGTTTCCATACCATTATGCTGCATGAAATAGTGCAGCGCTGCCATGACCACTGGGGGGAGGGTAAGGGGCACGTCTACATTTATAAAGCTCTATCTTAGGATATAGTGAGTTCTTTGTATAAAGTCGCTGCCTTGGTTCTTGTCCGATCGGAGTGATCAATTTTGAGGTGTTGATTCTTCCTGCTATTGTCCTCTATATCTCCTCCTCATCCTCTCGAGAAGCAAAGCTGAACATAATTCTTATGCGTAATATGTTGTAAGCTGTTGCCAAAATCTGTCAACCCTGACATTATTGCAGCAGATTAATGTCAGTGCCACCTGTGAACTACTTTATATATTTTTGCAACTGTTTCTTCCTAGCATCGTCTCCTCCTCGCCTCCCCCTTCTCTCTTTCTCTCTATGACCTGCATTTTGATGATAATGGTAACGACGACGATGATGATGACGATGATGATGATGATGATGATTGCAAAACATCAATTGATTTCCTTTGCCGAGCCTTGTGAAAAGATCATGCGAAAGCACTTCAATATAAAGATAATTTGACTGCTCTTAGAAACTTCCGCCCTACTCTCCCCTTCCTCTCTCTATTCTATAGGGATTTAGTGTGTGTGTGTGTGTGTGTGTGTGTGTGTGTGTGTGTGTGTGTGTGTGTGTGTGTGTGTAGAGGGAGAGGGTTGAAGACTTATCAAATGGCAACATTTTTTATTTTTTTGTCAAAGTCCGTTGAATAGCCAAAAAGACCATTCATTCTTTAACAAATCCCACTCACAAAAAAAAAGAAACAATAAAAAAAAAAAACAATAAAGGATCTGTTTGGTTTTGTTTGTCTGTTTTGACGACATATCGTGGATCTTGGGTTTACTTTTTGCAGCCGCCTAACTCTCGCTCCACTTATTTTGTTCGTCTAGTCCTCACATTCCAAGAGCGATGTTTCTGACAAAGAGAGAAGAATTGCTGTTTTCTGGGTCAAAATCAACACTTATCGTTGGCAAGTTTTGGACCTTGAAATTTTTTTTTTATAGCTCCTTACATCTGGTGGCTTCGTGGCATGTCTGAAGCAATTTTCATTATATATATATATATATATATATATATATATATATATATATATATATATATATATCAACGTTTTGAAATAAAGTATCTATCCAAAGCGGTCCATCGAACACAAGCTAGAATTTGAACGATATCTGGTGAGGATGCGGGAATTAGAACCTTACCAAAAGGACACGTCATAGCAATGATTTATTCCTCACTATCTTTCTTTTTTTTATATTTAGTTGTTCTCTATCTGTGCTTAAATCTAAACACAGACTCTATGAACAAAGCTTCTTTCCCAGAACTGCCCGCCTGTGAAACACTGTTCCGTTGGCCTGCTTCCCGATTACATACAACATGGTAGTCTTTCAAGTCCAATGTAAACAAGTTCTTGTTGAGCCGTTCCAATCAATAATCAAATTCTACCCAAATTTACACCATTGACAGTTACTACACTACCATCTTACATTCATCAATACTTATCCTTGAGTGGCCTTCTGGCCTTGATAAGTGGTGACTTCCAAGCAAAAAAAAAACAATGGTTGGAAAAGGTAAAGAAAACTTTTCAAATTATGAATGTCTCGGACTGTCATTGGGGAGGACTAGCTCTAGATTAATGTGAGTTTTTGTTATTTGGTTTTTACGTACATTTTTAGCGCTGATGAAAGCTCCGCTGATATAAGAAAAATAAAAAGCATGCAGAGAAATATATATATATATATATATATATATATATATATTTATATATAGTCATCGACATACAGTCCTGTTTCGTTGTATCACAACTCATCAGTGCTGCTAGACTAGCATCTCTCCCAAGCCAAGGATTGAAGCTAGAACCGTCATATATATATATATATATATATATATATATATATATATATATATATATATATATATATATATATATATAAACAAATGAAATAGAACACGTATATATAAGTACTTTTGAAGCCATCAAACGCAAAGAATAAATGATAAACAATTTAAACTAATGTTTATCGATATATTTCGTCGAAGACATTCGCCCTTATCAGATTTTTTTTCTTACGCCTCATGGTGGTACTGTCAGTCAGGACAAGTCCGTTTTGTTTATTGTTCAACGGTTTTTTTTTATAGTCCAGGAATGCACTTTGCATGTGCTAAAAGAATGATTTTTTGGTTTTCTGGTTTCCTGTATAAAGGTGTTGGTAATATATATATTAACAATATTAGTCAAGGATCGAAAAAATTATACACTGGTACAGTAAATAAAACTGAACCTTTTTTTTTTTTTTTTTTTTTTTTTTTTTTAGATGAGCATAAAAATGAATATCGGTCCCAGTAAAAAAGTATATTATAAATGTACTAGCAGGCTGCCCAGCGTTGCCCGGTCATAAAATACACATAAATATTATATTTTAATTCATACAGAAATTTAGACATGTGCATGCGAATATAATTTTTTTTTTCTAAACAGTTCATTCATTGCAAGTAAAAAAAAAAAAGAAAAATACTTGAACTGAGATGGAAACCAAAACCTAAAGACAGTGAATCAAGTACGATAACCATTAGGACGGCTTGAAACGATCTTTAAAATATGTTTTCAAACCTACTTATTTTCACCATAATGAATCTGTGATGTGAACCATCCATACATGCGCAAACAGATAAAAATTCGACCCCCCCCCCAAAGTACCAATTTTTCAATTGTGACCCCCTTTAGCAGCCCTTTTTTCCAGATGAAAACTGATTAAAATGTTTTCCACGTGTCTGAATATGCTATATATCAAATTTCAAGTCTGTAGATGAAAAAAATCCGTTGAGTATATAGGTTGAGAAGTGTCCTCACACACATATTCTCACTTTTATAGATATAGGTTTCATTTAACTGTTCCGGTCCCTGTTCTATCACTGTACTTGTTTTACAACTATTACAATGGAATGTGCTCCAACGAACTTGCTACACGTGCCACCTGAACATAAATACCCAACCTGGAAGGCAAGCAGCAAAATCACACCCCTTCACCGTAGTGAGTCTTCAGATGCCGAAAGGCTTTCTTCTCTAATAGCTTCTTTTCTTGAACCACTTGCCTTTGAAATTCCGTCTCTACTCTGCATTTCCTTGACTGTACGACCATGTAGAAATTTAAAGGTAATGTAAACAAGTACCTTGCTGCAGAACTCCCTACCTAACATTCCATTATTAATCTGGCTCCTAATCCTTATATCTCAATGGCAGTATGCCTTGCTTGAGGTGAATAGAAGGAAAAGATAATAATGATAAATAGATTGATACTTTATTTTTAAGATTAAAATGACACTCCTTCTGTCTAGCCACACTGATGAGTCACGACATGACCCCCTAACACCAATCTTATTTAAATGCTTACATATTTGCATGGGAAATTATTTCATCAGATGTTTATTTTTGCAGATTTTTCCCATGTTTTTCTGTTAGAGAGAGCAAGGTGGGCCTGGAATACCCAGAACATAATGATGTCATAATCCCAGGGGAAAGTTGACCGATATTCATGGTGCCTGGAACAAGCCGGGATCACCAAAGAAATGCGTCATGATGACGTCAATCGTCAGGGGAAACTCTGACCCATATAAAAATAAAAATAATAATAATAATAATAAAGCCAACCGAAAACAATAAACGAAAGGCTGGGTAAAAAGAGGGTTATGAGGTCAGAGTTAAAGCGACTAGACAAGGAGAGAGGCTACAGTCACAGAGCGACAGAGACAGACCGAGAGAGAGTTCTGCAACCCACCCTACTCCCCTTAACCTCCATGTGCGATTGTTATTGTATTTTGATAAGTGTAAAATAGACGAAGCCATAGTTGAAATCGTAAAAACATTCATTTAAAACTAAAAAAACTTTTCGTCGATACGGCCGAGAAAACTGAATCACAACTCATTCATATTTGTAACATTTCGAGATAAAGATTTCTTAGTTTGATGAGATGCATCTGAAGAAGGTCGTGGGTTGCATTGGCCAAAACGTTGTGAGAATAACATCCAAGATGAGAACTGTAGTCTTGTAATAATTTTACCATATTTATTTATTCTTTCATTTCTTGAAGTATGATTTGTTTTTCTTTATTCGTTTTGTTCTTTGTTCTCTCTCTCTCTCTCTCTCTCTCTCTCCCTCTCTCTCTCTCTCTCTCTCTCTCTCTGGTCCCATTTTTCTTCCCATTTCTGAAACAGCTTTCTTCTCTGCTTTCACTTCGTTCTCATGTTAGGCCCACTTCTACACTTCGATCTCCTCCCTGGCTCCAGTTAGTTCTCTCTGGCTCTACTTTGCTCTTTATTTTTACTCACCCTTTTCTTTTCTTTTTTTTTTACTTTGCTCTTTTCTTTGGTCCGATTTTTGCTATTTTTTTGGCCCCATTTTTGCTCTTTTCTTTGGCTTCATTTTTTTCTCTTTTTTTTTGTTCCATTTTTGCTCTTTTCTTGGGCTCCATTTTTGCTCTTTTCTTGGGCTCCATTTTTGCTCTTTTCTTGGGCTCCATTTTTGCTCTTTTCTTGGGCTCCATTTTTGCTCTTTTCTTGGGCTCCATTTTTGCTCTTTTCTTGGGCCCCATTTTTTCTCTTTCCTTTGGCCCCATTTTTGCTCTTTCCTTTGGCCCCATTTTTGCTCTTTTCTTTGGCCCCATCTTTTCTCTTTCCTTTGGCCCCATTTTTTCTCTTTCCTTTGGCCCCATTTTTCTCTTTCCTTTGGCCCCATTTTTGCTCTTTTCTTTGGCCACATTTTTTCTCTTTCCTTTGGCCCCATTTTTTCTCTTTCCTTTGGCCCCATTTTTTCTCTTTCCTTTGGCCCCATTTTTTCTCTTTCCTTTGGCCCCATTTTTTCTCTTTCCTTTGGCCCCATTTTTGCTCTTTTCTTTGGCCACATTTTTTTCTCTTTCCTTTGGCCCCATTTTTGCTCTTTTCTTTGGCCACATTTTTTCTCTTTCCTTTGGCCCCATTTTTTCTCTTTCCTTTGGTCCCATTTTTTCTCTTTCCTTTGGTCCCATTTTTTCTCTTTCCTTTGGCCCCATTTTTGCTCTTTTCTTGGGCCCCATTTTTTCTCTTTCCTTTGGCCCCATTTTTGCTCTTTTCTTTGGCTTCATTTTTTTCTCTTTTTTTGTTCCATTTTTTCTCTTTTCTTTGGTCCCATTTTTTCTCTTTCCTTTGGCCCAATTTTTTCTCTTTTCTTTGGCCCCATTTTTGCTCTTTCCTTTGGCCCCATTTTTGCTCTTTGGCCCCATTTTTGCTCTTTTCTTTGGCCCCATTTTTTCTCTTTCCTTTGGCCCCATTTTTTCTCTTTCCTTTGGCCCCATTTTTTCTCTTTCCTTTGGCCACATTTTTTCTCTTTCCTTTGGCCCCATTTTTGCTCTTTT
The DNA here is from genome assembly GCF_053919585.1 of Euprymna scolopes. Lineage (NCBI taxonomy): Eukaryota > Metazoa > Mollusca > Cephalopoda > Sepiida > Sepiolidae > Euprymna > Euprymna scolopes. The sequence goes on from NC_136517.1 coordinate 9,376,589, forward strand.
CTTGGGCCCCAATTTTTCTCTTTCCTTTGGCCCCATTTTTGCTCTTTTCTTTGGCTTCATTTTTTTCTCTTTTTTTTGTTCCATTTTTTCTCTTTTCTTTGGTCTCATTTTTTCTCTTTCCTTTGGCCCCATTTTTTCTCTTTTCTTGGGCCCCATTTTTTCTCTTTCCTTTGGCCCCATTTTTGCTCTTTCCTTTGGCCCCATTTTTTCTCTTTTCTTTGGCCCCATTTTTTCTCTTTCCTTTGGCCCCATTTTTGCTCTTTGGCCCCATTTTTGCTCTTTTCTTTGGCCCCATTTTTTCTCTTTCCTTTGGCCCCATTTTTTCTCTTTCCTTTGGCCCCATTTTTTCTCTTTCCTTTGGCCCCATTTTTGCTCTTTTCTTTGGCCCCATTTTTGCTCTTTTCTTTGGCCCCATTTTTGCTCTTTTCTTTGGCCCCATTTTTTCTCTTTCCTTTGGCCCCATTTTTGCTCTTTTCTTTGGCCACATTTTGTCTCTTTCCTTTGGCCCCATTTTTTCTCTTTCCTTTGGCCCCATTTTTGCTCTTTTCTTTGGCCCCATTTTTGCTCTTTCCTTTGCCCCCATTTTTGCTCTTTTCTTTGGCCACATTTTTTCTCTTTCCTTTGGCCACATTTTTGCTCTTTCCTTTGGCCCCATTTTTGCTCTTTTCTTGGGCCCCATTTTTTCTCTTTCCTTTGGCCCCATTTTTGCTCTTTCCTTTGGCCCCATTTTTTCTCTTTCCTTTGGCCCCATTTTTGCTCTTTTCTTTGGCCCCATTTTTTCTCTTTCCTTTGGCCCCATTTTTTCTCTTTCCTTTGGCCCCATTTTTCTCTTTTCTTTTATTCTTTTATTCGTCTCATATTTTCTCTTATCTGTGTTCAATATTTGTTTTCCTTTTTACTCCCACTTCGATCTCATTTCTGGTCATATTTTTTCTCCATTTTGGTCCCATTTCGTCACTTTCTTCTCTTTTCTGGCCGAACTTCGTTTCCTCATCTGTTTCAACTTCGTTCCCTCCTCTGGCCTAACTTTGTTTCCCCGTCTGAACCAACCCCATTCTCCTTTCTATCCCCACAATATTTCCCATCTCCATTCATTTCTAGTTTTATCGTTTTCGATTTCTTCTCGTTTTCTTTTACTTTGAATTTTGTCTGATTTTTGCTGAATGGATATTGATCCGTTGCCTCTTAGAAATTCTTCACCGTTCTTCTCTCATTGAGAACAAAATCCTCCTCGCTTCAAGATGCTAATATTGCCTCTGCCAAAGCAGACGATCTTTTCTTTTTCTTTTTTTTTTTTTTTTTAGAAAATGGCGGCATTTTTTTTTTAATGTTGATTTTGTTTTCTCCATTTAATATACTTCCTCCACTCATTCTGAATGCCCTTCCACGCAATCGAAGACACGATAATTCCCTGATTTTCTATTTTAGCTTTTACTTTTTTTATATCTATTATTATTATTATTATTATTATTATTATTACAATAATAATAATATCATCCTCATCCTCTTCAATAAATTTATCAAGTTTTAATCTTTAAACAATAAGGAGTTGAAGAGATATTATTCTACTTTTTTATAGCTTCATATTTGCAAATATTTCATCTTCGTTTTTCATGATAGATTTCACTGACACTTCTCTCTTCTCTCAACTTAATTTCTAAAGCTATTTAATTGTTCCTCGAAAATCCACCTTTATCTGACGAATATTTTCAGATTTTTTCATTTTTACCGATTTCTTTTCTTTTCTCTTTCCCTTTTTTTACCCTCTTACCTCCTTATTTCTTTTTTCTTCCTTCCCTTTTCCTATTTCTCTTTTCCTCTCTATTTTTCTTACCCCCTTTTTGTCTCTTCCTTTTCTCTCTTTTCTTTTTCTTTTCGTCCGCTTTCATTCCTTTTGTGTCTACTTGATTTTTTTTCTTTTTTCCTCCCCATTTTAATTTTTTCCAATATTTTTAACACTTTACAATTTTTTTTGCCCCATATTTTTCTTCCTTTCTTTTTCCAATTCATCTTTCCTTCCTTTTTCTTTTTCATCTTTCTTTTTTTAACACCCTTCAATTTTTTACTTCTTTTTTCTTCCTTTCTTTTTCCAATTCCTCTTTTTATTTTTTATTTTTTTCTTAAACTTTTTCTCATTTTCCTTTTTTCTTTTTTGTTTCCATTATCGGGTTATGTCCCTTTATTATATTTGTCTTTTTATTTATTTACTTTTTTTTTTTCATATATCTTTTCTTTCATTATCACTTTTCTTTTTTTCCTTTGAAATATGTTTTTATCTCTAGTCCCCTTCTTATTCATTTTCTCTTACGTTTTTATTTTATCATCGACTTAAACTCTGACTTTTTATTCCTGGGTTTTACCCCCTCCTTTTTATCTTTATTTTCCCTTCATTTTGTTTACTGTTTGATTCTTTATATACTACTAAATTAATTTTTTCTTTATCTGTCTCCTCATACTTTCTCTCTCTCTCCCCCCTCTCACTCACTTTATCTTCATCTCTTTCTCACACTTTTTCTTCCTCTTCTTTCCTCCTTCTCTTTCTTTCTCTCCTTCTCCTCTCTCTCCTCCCCGCTCTTCCTCTTTCTAATTCCTCTCTCTTTTCTCCTCTCATTCTCTCCCCCTCTTCCCTTCTCTCCCTCTCTTCCCTTCTCTCTGCATTTTTCTCTTACCCTGTCTCCTCTTTTTCTCCTTTTCTTTATCTTTCTCCCTCTCTCCTTCTTCTCTCTAACCCTTCTCTCTTCTCCTCTCATCCCCTCTCTCTCCTCCTCCCTCTCTCTCTCTCTCTCTCTCTCTCTCTCTCTCTCTCTCTCTGCAAAGAATCTTTCCTTTTTAATCCCATTCTTCCCCTTTCTTTTGGTGCAAATTGTCCCTTGTGTAAGCAAAATAAATGAAAAAAAAAAACAAACAAAAAAAACAACCCTAAGCAATGAAGTTTTTCCTCTGCAGAGTAAAGATATCGATTTGCCTGCCAGCATTAGATGCAGCTATTTGTCATGCATTATTGTAGAGATCAATAACTATTGAAAGCGGAATGCGTGAGTGACCGGCTTTCACGGATACTCCATCCTTCTTATTTCTCTTCCTCTGACCAGGTATAACAACCTTTTCATCTTCTCTTCCTATATCGTCAGGGTCCATTTGCAAAGACTTCGCCAGACATTTTTCTACACCGACATCGCAGATTTCACTAAATCAAAAATTTACAAATACATACCTTAAAAAAAAAAAAAAAGAATTTCATTAAAAACTTATGAATGAATACTAAGTTTTCAACTTTCTTTGAAAAAAAAAAAAATCTAATATTAAACAATCGTTACTTGGAGTTGTCAAGATTTAGATTTTATAAAAATGGTTTTCCAGTTCGCCATCTCTTCGCAACTTTCGCTACTTGCAATACTTAAAACATTAATTTAAAATAAACATTTAATTCATTTTAAAGACAAAAAAATTTTTTTGCTCATCTATATATATAAAAGCCAAACGTCTGTGTGTATGTATGTATGTTTGTTTGTAACGCTAAAACTTTTGAAAGACGGAACCAAACTTGACAAATTTGGTATCATATCGAAGACCCATTACCCGGATGACAAATATCGAAATTTCACGTCAAACGGACCACTAGAAGTTGGTCAACTGATCAGTTATCTTCGAGGGGGGCCCCAAAAAAAACTGCCATTATCTATATATATAAAAGACAAATGTTTGTTTGTAACGCTAAAACTTGAGATGAAAGATTCCTCTCCCCTAAGAATAAAACATATGTTCAATATCTGCTTTTGTTTTTTCATTGTTTATACGGTCCCGAGCAACGCCGGGTAGCCCTGCTAGTCTATATATATAAAAGCCAAACGTCTGTGTGTATGTATGTATGTTTGTTTGTAACGCTAAAACTTTTGAAAGACGGAACCAAACTTGACAAATTTGGTATCATATCGAAGCCCCATCACCCGGATGACAAATATCGAAATTTCACGTCAAACGGACCACTAGAAGTTGGTCAACTGATCAGTTATCTTCGAGGGGGGCCCCCAAAAAACCTGTCATTATTTATATATATAAAAGACAAATGTTTGTTTGTAACGCTAAAACTTGAGATGAAAGATTCCTCTCCCCTAAGAATAAAACATATGTTCAATATCTGCTTTTGTTTTTTCATTGTTTATACGGTCCCGAGCAACGCCGGGTAGCCCTGCTAGTCTATATATATAAAAGCCAAACGTCTGTGTGTATGTATGTTTGTTTGTAACGCTAAAACTTTTGAAAGACGGAACCAAACTTGACAAATTTGGTATCATATCGAAGCCCCATCACCCGGATGACAAATATCGAAATTTCACATCAAACGGACCACTAGAAGTTGGTCAACTGATCAGTTATCTTCGAGGGGGGCCCCCAAAAAACCTGTCATTATCTATATATATAAAAGAAGACAAATGTTTGTTTGTAACGCTAAAACTTGAGATGAAAGATTCCTCTCCCCTAAGAATAAAACATATGTTCAATATCTGCTTTTGTTTTTTCATTGTTTATACGGTCCCGAGCAACGCCGGGTAGCCCTGCTAGTTTATTCATATATCCAGGATGTTTTTTAGAGGCGGCAAACTTTAAGTTGACAGTTCTATTTTATATAACTGCAGATTTGGCAACTATCGGTTATTTTGGATTCAGCTTGGTTTTGCAATTCATCATGAAGAGACTGACACCGGATCAGCATTTACAAATTGCAAATGATACAATCAATTCCCTGAGAGAAACATTTGATGAACGAATAATTTCACGAAATGGACTTGTCAGCTGGCCGCCTTATTCGTGCGATTTAACCCCATTAGATTATTTTCTTTGGGAATATGTAAAGTCTCATGTTTATGCTGATAAATCAGACGCAATAGACCATTGGAAGGCAACATTCAACACGGTATTGCCGAAATACAGCCTAATTTAATGTATAGCATTTGTGAAAATAATTCGAGTTTTTGACTTCCAGTTTTTGTTGGCTTTCATAGCTTGTGTGAGCTGTAACGTTGTTTGGCTGTGGAAATAATTATAGGCGAGGTGAGTTTAGACTGTGAAGTATAACTAAGCAAAATGAAAATATTGATAGAATTAAATCAATTGGAAAATGCATGTGTTTTTAAGTGTCGGATCTAGAGACATGGCAACGCATATTTGAAAGCAGAGGAGTGTATAAACGCACATTCCAAATGGAGTTGAACCACATTTTTGTGTCCATAAAAATGACCGGAATTGTACTTCTCACGAAAACAAAAGAATTGTTTATATTCCAAGATCAGAAATTATAAATTGTGCAATGCAAAATAGAAACGAAGAATGTAATATCTTGATGTTTACAATTCCGGGAATGTCGATTTGTAACTATATAAGAGAAAAATAAACAGAAAACGGAAGAGAGAAAACATAGCAGCGAGCATGATTGACATCTTGACATCGCTTCGTCGGCGAGCCACACACCAATCAACCCTTTACAACTAACGTCTCTCTCTCTCTCTCTCTCTCTCTCTCTCTCTCTCTCTCTCTCTCTCTCTCTCTCAATGAATTAGAAGCTTAATTGTAAATAAAACTTGAACTTTGAAATTCGTCTTTGTGTTGATTTTGAGAATAGCAACAAAGAAATTGTCAGTGTGTAAATATTATATGAATTATATGTACATTCAACAACGCAACATGAGAACATGACCCGGTACGTGCTATAAATAACTACAGAATTATGTACATGACAAAAACTATCAAGTTTTTACATATGACAAATTTGATTGACTTTACTATAAAGAGGTACTTGTAAGCTTCATTAGACAATCACGTTGTCCAAGGATAGTTAAGAGATATGAAGTCAGAGGTTGTATTTTTTTTTTTTTTAAAGACAGTTTAAAGACAGATTATCGATTCTGAATTTTTGAGATCAGAATTGGCTATTCGTATTATTTGGATTCATCGGACTACTGTTCTCCTCCTCTGTGTCATTTTCACAACGTTTCGGTCGATGTAACCTCCAACCTTCTTCAGGTGTATCTTGTTGAACTCAGGGAATGTTTCTGTCAAATTCAGGAATTTGGATGGAATTTCAAATGGAACCTTTTACTTCACAGAGGTAGCATGTTCTTGTTCCATCAGCCATGATTGGATAGAGATTTGAAGTAATTTACAACTGTATTGTTCGGTCGCCCACACTGAGGATTGAACCCTCAATCTTCAGGGAATTATCACTTTTACAATTGATTTTTTCAAATACTCTAACCACTGTGCCGTGGGTCCTTCCCGAGTTCGACAAGATACACTTGAAGAAGGTTGGAGATTTCATTGATTGAAACGTTGTTAAAATGACACTCAAGATGAGAAAAGTTTTCCGACGAACCCAAATCATACAAAAGATTACAGAGCTCAACAAGATAAACCTGAAGAAGGCCAGAGGTTACATTGACCGAAACGATGTGTGATTAACACTCGAGATGAGAACAGTAGTCTGAATAATCCAAATAATACGAATTATCAATCACATTTTCCAAGGATCAAAGGGTGCTTTTTTTTTCTTTTTTTTCTTTTTTAGACAGTTATTGGATTTTGCATTAAATAACCCAAAAATGGTTGGTATGTCATGAAACAAAAACAACTAACCAACAAATTTGGCAATCGAGTTTATAAAACGAAAAGATTTAGTGATAGTTTGCACTTTATATCAGAACATGATTTAATAAGTCGAAAAAAACAAAGGGAGGTAACTCCTGTTTGCTCGCATTTGCAAATTTCATTACTCATCAAAGGGTGAATTTTGTACAGATCAGTCGTTTCATGTCTTTTTAAAATAAGATTCGTACATGGAATGACATTATTGACACAGAATTTCAATTACTTTATTCACAGATCATTGAACGCGCTTGCTTGTTGGTTTTGGGTCCTTTTCAGAGATTCACATTTACATCATGAAATCAATCAAAGTAATCAATACTTAAAGTAGATCGATCACCTTCCTAGAATGAAGTCCAGTGCTTGTTTACATTGGCGATCTTTGAAACCAACGCATTTCAGGTGAAAACATTATTACATACTTACATGTCATGACAAAATTAGTATAAATTCCAAAAATTATAAAAAAAATAATCCATTGAAAAAAAACAACAAAAACACTTATCAAATTATCACATATTTTCCATATATTTTAATGGGGAAGAGTTGAACAATCAATTCAGTATGAGAAACGGACCTACCTCCCTGAATTAAGGTTCCGCCATTTTTAAACCAAACTTAGTTGTGGATGATATATATATATATATATATATATATAAATATATATATATATATATATATATATATATTTGTCAAAAATACATCTAGCACATCTACTAGATCATGTTTCATCATTTTTTTTTTAATTTATATCAATATTTTCACTATGATACGTAAGTATGTAATAATGTCTTCACCTGAAATGCGTTGGTTTAAAACATCACCAATGTGAATCAAGCGCCTGAAGTTCTTATATAAATGGATGACTACAATGATTGTAGAGTCGGAAGTTTGGAAAAAAGTCGGAGTTGTAAGAATATAAGGAGTCAGTCAGGTTCTTTTCATCTTGGGCGAATCAACAGTCTGACATGTATAAAAGCGAAATGCGTTCTAAGATGGATTTTTGTTGGCACATCTGGGAAGAAACTGCTCAGAGCACTTTTTCAAATCCATTGCTAGATCGCTGGAAAATAGTTGGATCATTCTACCGCTCCAGAAGGTATCTCTCTCTCTCTCTCTCTCTCTCTCTCTCTCTCTCTCTCTCTCTCTCTCTCTCTCTCTCTCCAATCCCGTGAATTAAACAAAGGGTTCCATTTGAGACTCTGTCCAAATTTCTGAATTTGACAGACACATTTTCGAGTCTGACAAAATAAACTTGAAGAACTGGTTGAAGGTCAAAGGTTACATCGACTAAGACATTGTGAAAATCACACTCAAGATGAGAACAGTAATCCGATGAATCCAAATAATATGATTTAGAGCATTGTTTTAACTTTTTTCAATGTAACAGTGGAGTTTTTTTGTTGTTTTTTGTTCGGTTTTTTTTTTTTTTTTTTTTTTTGCATTAATATGTTACAATGGATGTTGGTGCGTTTGAAGAAAGAAAATTTTTAAAAACTGTCAAAAATAAAAAATAAAAATTTTCTATTTCACCAAGATAATGCACCATGTCACAAGTCGATCACAATGATGGCAAAACTACATGACTTTCATTTTGAAATGCTTCTACACCCATGATATTCTCTAGACCTGGCTCCAGCGACTTTTACCTTTTTACAGACTTCAAAAGAATGCACCAGGGAAAGAGATTTTGGCTACAATGAAGAAGTGATATTGCAACCATACTAAATCTTGGAGCTAAACCACAAACAGCAATCAAATGTTCAGGGAAACGTTGGAATCGGTATATCATTCTACTAGGCGACTATGTTGCTGAATAACGTCGATTTTGGCTAAAAGCTGTTTTATTAGTTCTGGACTTATGTTATAAAGTTACAAAGTAATTTTTTATAGGATTTTTTATGGAAATCACTCTAGACGAAGCATGAAACCATTTGATGTAAGAAGTTAAAAAGAATAAACCTTCAAGATAAAAAAAAAGTAGTCAATGATAAATGTTATATGCTGATATATTACAACCTAGAAAACAGCAATTTTCCCCCTTTTGTCAGAAACATCGCTCATGGAATCTCAATAGAACAAAATAAGGGACGCAAGAGTTGCAAGATTTATTTTTTTCCAATTATTTCAAAATTGAAATTGATTAGTCATGCAAACGAATTCAAGGAGTGTAGAGTTTATGCCTTTTCTAATTTAAAAAATATCAAATCAACTGACAGCTATCAACTACATCTCCAAAACAACCTGCGCCCCCCCCATCTTGATTATTGGATTATTCCATATTTCTACTTGTCTAATTGCCAATACGTGAAGTAGTTGTCAGCGAGCAAAATATAATTTGCTGTCATTAAATATCTGCAAAACATGTTTGCTGACTAAAAAATAATCACGCAGTTTGAAGAGCTTGTACTTCCTCTTTAGTTGCTGTGCTGCATCGGAATGGTCTGTTTGGTTTCTCGGTTCTTTTTTTTTTTTTCAATTGCACCAGACAAGGCATGAACCCTCTTGTTGCAAAGAGTTTAACAAAAAAAAAAATACTATTTCAAGGTCGATTACTAGCCGATGATAACACAACAAAATTCTTCACACTTTGTCAGAAACATCGCTCATGGAATCTAAGGACTGAAGAACAAAATAAAGGAAACGAGATTTGTGAGGCTGCTGGAAATAAATCCTTCGTCCACTTTCTACTCGGCTTTTTTACAGCATATCAACATTTTTTGAGTTATTTGATGCAAGAACGACATATAGAAAAGACTGTGACTAGCGATATCACGTTTGTGAGAGAGACGTTGCAGTGAAGAAGAAATTGTGAGACCAATCAAATTACAGATACGTTTCTGCAGTTTATCGAGAGCCTTTAAATGGAACACAGATTCACGAGCCTAAATATGACAACAATATTCCATACATGGTGTGAGAAAGTGTTTAGAGTGACAAGGTTTTTTTTGTTTTGTTTTTTACAAAGGTATCGCCACTTATCAAGGCCAAGAGGCCACTCGAGGATAAAAAAGTGTACAGTAGACAATTGGACAATAAATTAATCGTTAGTAATGGAAATTCGGTAAATTTGTTAACTTATATGGAACGGCTCATCAAAAACTTGTTTACGTTAGACTTGAAGACAATCATATTGTAGTCAGCTGGAAAGCAGGAAAACGGAAGACAATTCCACAGGCGTGCAGTTCTAAAAAAGAAGCTTTGTTCATGGAATTTACGTTTAGGTTTAGGCAAAGAATGGGGGGAATTATTGATAGTGTTTTCAGCTAGATGGGTGTTTCTTGTGAAAGTTTGGCGAGGGGGGGGGCATAGATTGGAGTTCAGTCGAACACTTGCCATGAAAATAATGATAAAGCAGAAACAAATTCGCAACATCTCTTCTGTGAGAAAGAGGTTGCAGGGAAGAGAAAAAGACATCCCCTACGAGGCTACGAAGTCTATTTTGAACTCTATCAAGACAGGATAAGTCCTTTCTAGCAGCTCCTGCTCAGATGTGGCAACAGTACTCCATCCTTGGGCGTACCTGGCTCTTATATAGATAGAGAATTGCATCAGCAATGAGATATCTACTGGATCGATAGAAAGATCCCACCATTTTTCCAGTGGCCTTGGCAACAGATTTAATGTATGTGTTCCATTTCAGATCAGGATTGCTAACTTAAATGCTATTTAGATCCAACTTTGAAAATCCTACAAGGGAACTTTATATGTTAGGCTCAGTGATGATGATATATACTAATTCTCAGCAAACTTGAGCAAGATATTGATATTAGATTATTGATTGGAAGCAATGAATGTTCATAAATTTATGACACCCCACCCTCATTGTGTCAACTAATACTGCATAATCACCAACTATGCCGTCATTATGAGAGCTCAAGTCGTTTTGAACGTTTTATTATTTTCTGGTCAGACAGGAAAATGGTGAGTGGTTATGAGTCAAGAAGTCACAAACAAAACCAAGAAAAAAAAAAAGAAAGAAAATTTGACTGCACTTTATTTTATCAGCACTTTTAGGTTGTGACGTAGACGAGACTAAAAGAGAATGTCGTTCTCTTTGTCGGTTCCTATTTTTTGATTTTATAGCCGATGATTTGATCGCTGATTTATATCTGGCCGATGGAGAGTGTTTGATTCTGAAAATGAAACGCAAGTCAGTTGTGAAACTGAAGCCCAACTTTCTTTGGATTTGATATATTGCTAAGCAAAAACCTGTCAAGAAATTTCCAACCAATAAGATATAAGATTTCCTTAAACAAGTGGATCAAATCCTGATCCTCCTTTTCGTTTTTCATTGCTGGATCAAAATATGATGACCTTTTGTCGGTCTATATATTATTTTAATTGGAATTCATTATTGAGATGAGTATTATTGATATTAATTTATTGCTGACTATTATTCTCATCTTTATTAGTTGTGACCACCTGACGAAGGCCAGAGGAATAGTTGGCCGAAACGTCGTGCAAACAACAACTAATAAAGATGAGAATAATAGTCCGCAATAAATAAATTAATATTTGTCGATCTGGTTATCTATTTAACCTATTTAGTCAACAGTATCTATCTATCTATCTATTTATCTTTTTTTACTCTTCTTCATGTTAAACAGGGCACAGTGCCACTTGGACATAAGGACATACTATTTCGGACTATATCTAATAAGGCACTATGCAGAGAGTTGAGTAGCGAGATGTCTATTCACATTACACTTAAACTTCTACATGTCAATACAGTCAGGGAAGCCGGAAACCGGATGGGAATTCCAAAGTCTAGCAGTTTGAGAGAAGAAACTCCTTCATAAATAATCAACTAATAATCATTGCATCTCATTAATCCTTATCCTCAAGTGGCTTCTGACCTTGATAAGTGGTAGTCAATAAATAAAAATAAATAAAAAGAATTAAAAAAATCAAAGTACATTTATCAAGAAAAGAAAACATCCGTCCGTTATATTCAGTTAATACTCCTGCCAAACACCTAAAATCCAACATACTAACAAAGGGAGCAAAATAAATTGCACCCGGAGTATAAACATATGTATAAACCATTCAACTAATAAAACAACTCGGACACTGATCTGAATTTATAAAATGCCATTGAATACTTGTATGAAAATTACTTTAAATGTAGTTACCTCACTTTTTTTTTTATGAAACTTCATTTGTATTCAATTTCTTCTTTAATAAAAAAGTAGAAAATGGTTTCATCACTTAGTTTCTCTTTTAGTCCTTACATTCCATGGACGATGTTTTGTACAAGAAAGTGCTATTTTTTTAGTTAAAATCTCTTCATCCAACGTTTATCGTTGGTTAGTTTTTATGAATTATCTATTATATAAATGTCTCCTGTCTGTTTAAATGTATGTATGTATGTTTGCCTAAAACTTTCGACAGAGGCGATGAATTTTCACGAGATCCCTATCGTTTTGAAGCTCGACCCTTCAGACAACAGATATCGAAAAATTAACTAAAAACATTGATTCCTTCACCCTCAACTGGGCACTTTTCTACAAGGAGGGTCGTTTTTTTTGGGGGGGTGCGTTGCCATTTTTGCAAGTCATTGTATCGGTTGGATTGACTTTACTTATTTCAACGTTCCGAACTTCCGGTCGCGTCATGGAATGGGGGAAGACGTCAGATTTTCTTTATCACTTTTGCTTAACACACACCTCCAAACACCCGGACAAGGCCGGGCACCCAGGTTAGTATATCTATAAAAGTGAGACTGTGTGTGTGTGTGTGTGTGTGTGTGTGTGTGTGTGTGTGTGTGTGAGTGAGGACAATTCTCAACCTCTACGCTCAACGAATTTTTGCTCTACAGACTTGAAATTTCGTATATAGGTTATTCAGACATGTGGAAAATTTTTTAATCGGTTTTTATTCAGAAAAAAGAGCTGCTAAGGGGTCAAAATTGAAAAATTGGTAGGTGAGGGGGGGCATTAAATTTTTATCTGTCTATCAACTGTTTTCGAATGTGCAAGCGTGGCCGGAAAACATGGCAGCTTCTTTATGTTAAGAATAAGTAGGTTTGAAAACACTGGCCCCCCCCCCGCTAGTCTATTATATAAATCTCCATTGTCTGTGTGTTTGTATGTCTGTTAAAAAATTTTGTCATTTACATCGAAGCGGCTTGTACGATCGGAAGAGCGGAAAGAGTGATCTCTCGGACACATAGTATCGAAAAATTGAAATAAAAATTGTCAATTATTTCATAAAGAAATGTCGTTTTATTTTTTTTTGAAAGGAGGGTCAGGTAAAACATTGGTTTTGACGCTGTTTGTTAATCACACATACGTGAACGGTCAATTCGTTGTTTCATTTAAAAAAACATCATTTGCAACGTCATAAAATCTGTGTCGTCGTAGACCAATCGATAACGTGTTCGCTTACAAAGTTAACTTTTGCAAGTTCGCGTCCAGCATGTAGCATTTTTAAAAAATGTTTTCTTTCTTACGCGCGTCCATCACACGGCATTTTTTTTTCTTTTTAAAACACAATAAAATGGCACCCAAGTCTTTTTATTATTATTATTATTTAACTATATCTTACGACCGGGCAACACCGCCCCCCCCCTCCCGCTATTACCAATATATAATAATACAAATACTACATACAACCAAATCACTGTATGACGCACGATTGAGTCGCTATTGACACGTGTTTGAATTTCAGGGACTTTTTAAAGAAATCATTCGGCGAGATTTGAAAATCCGTGGAATAAGATTTTAAGATTTTACCTCATACCAGAGGATAAGAAAATATGTTGAAAGATAAATAAAACTTATGTGGATCATATCTTTTACCAAACGTCCTTAATTACCTTTTTGATTTGTTTAATATTTATTAGTTTCCACAACAATGTCTAGTATTTTTTTTTAAATCTTTCAAACTTAAGCATGGCAAAACCTTTTGTAAAGAGGCTTGGGACATATTTCGGTGCTGAACTTAAAGTGAGGACCTCATATGCCATTACACTTGAGGGCTCCCCCTCCCAGCTCCCCACCTCACGACAAAAACTAGATTCGTTGTAAAGTACATAAATAAAAACATAAATCAGTGAAAATTTTATTTCAAACTTAAGTATGAACACAGCCTAACATCACAAGTGCATTTGAGAAGTTTTATTACCACACAAGCCGAAAGGCCCGACATGTATAATCAACAGTAGGTTCTTTGATTTGACAGGGGCGCATTCGAAATGAATGATTCTGCTTATAACACAATTTCACAATGATACATAACTTTTTCATTTTAAACTTAAATTCAAGTCATTATCACCGCACAAGCAGTAAGGCCAGGCATATAAAATCAACAGCAGGTTCTTTGATATGACAAGGGCATTCGAAATTAATGTTTCTGCTTATAGTATAATAGAAACTTGATACTTGACTTTTGCATTTTAAACGTTAACGCGAGCCATTATATATGAAAATAATTTTATAAAATCAACAGTAGGTTCTCTACAGTGCAATGTAAACTACAATATATTGTAAAATTAGTCACTGCGAGAGGCATATGAAGCTTTTTCCAGGTGCACCGTAATGGGTCCCCAATTAGAGCAGGCAATTAATCGATATGATTGAAAAATGGGCTATTTTATCGATTTCGATGACAAAAATATGGAAGTGTGAAACGTTCATTGATGAGCATTCGATCCCGGGAAGCGTCGGGTCACCCTGCTAGTGTGTATATATATATATATATATATATATATATATATATGTGTGTGTGTGTGTGTGTGTATATATATATATAATAAACAGTAAGTTGGTTCTCTACAGTGCAATGTAGACTAAATGTATTGTTGACTCGTTGTTGGGAGGCATGTGAAATTTCCTTTTGGTGCACCACGGTGGATCCCCGACTAGAGCAGGCAATTAATTTAATTGAAAAATGCGTGATTTCACTGATTTCGATAACAAATAAAAGTATTGGAAGTGTGAAACATTCATTGATCCCTATTCAATGATGACCATATTTTATATCAAGCATCTTTATGTTGAATAGTATCCTGGGCAACGCTGGTTGTGCACACACGCATATGGAGCTGGATGCACACACGTAAATATTGTTGACAATTCTTCAAACCAACAAATGTCATCAAAAAGTCATAACAATTGAAAGAAGTGTGCATAAACTTTGACATCAACATTGTTCAGCTGACAAGTTTTGAAAACAGTCATATTGAAATTTGGCCTTGGACGAATTTAATAAGGGCAGTGGAATACGGCATGGAAAAACGAAATTCCTGTCTAAAGTTTTTGTAAATAAAAACAAACGCCAGCCAAGGAAAAAGAGTCAGAGAAGAGGGCATCGCACGACCAGTTGTGATTTTGTTTCACCCATAACACTCCACCACGCCTCATCTCTCTCTCTCTCTCTCTCTCCATTTCACATTGAGAAAGAATTGAGCAGAAAATAAATTGTCATTCCTTTTTTATAAACTTACGTCAAGCGTTTTTTTTGTTTTTGTTTTTTTATAAAACAACTAATTGTCTTATATACATTCGTCAAGAACTTGAAACTCTATTTAACAGATTAAAGAGACGACACGGGTTAAAACTAAAGAACTACAGCATGACGTAACACTTGATTACCTTTTTGCTTGGTTTAATACCTTTTGATAAAAAAATATGTATTTTTATACATATTTCAGCATATTTTCTTATTCTCTGGTACGACTAAGAATGTTATTCTATACATTTCCAAATAGTTTGTTTTTACTCTTTTTTTTTTTTTTTTTTTACCCCAAACAAGGCGTATTGATACTTAAACATGAGGGGTTACTAATTAGGATTATGTCTACAGTCGCGAGATGTATTCATGTTAATAGCCAGGAAAGCAAGGAGAAACTATTAGAGTAGATGGCTTTTTGATATCTACGGAAGGGGTGAGATTTTGCTGCTTGTCTGATGTTGGGATTAAATTTCCTAAGACATCTCTGAAAAATTAAATCGTTGTCAATAAGCTGCCACTTGGTTCTCAGCTGCACCATGAAGTGGTCTTTCATATAGACCAATTCATTTCACACTTAATTCCTAGGACATTTTTGCTTGAAATAAATACTTTTTATTTTCAGTGTCAAAACTTTCATGAGTTTTATGTTATTATCGTTGATTTTTTTTCCTATTTTCTTCTTGTTCCAGGCTCATGTCAGGAAGATTATTGCCCAGCGTCTTGCCAGCAATCTCCGAGAACAGAAACGCTTGGAGGAGGAACGTTTGAGACATGAACAGCTTGAACAGGAACGGCTTGAAAGGGAACAAGAGGCTGCCGATGAAGAAGTTATTGAGGAGTCGTTACGGTAAATAGCTTTCGTCTAATTTGATTTTTATTTTTTTGTTATATATACACACATTCTCTCTCTCTCTCTCTCTCTCTCTCTCTCTCTCTCTCTCTCTCTCTCTCTATATATATATATATATATATATATATATATATATATATATATATATATATATATCTTTAAAAGAATCCAGGAAGAAAACTAATGTAATTGCACATGATAACTTTCCTTTAATTTTTTTTTTTTTTTCGGTGAGTGAGGGAAAATTTCTCCATTCTAACAGTTTTCTTAGTCTGAATAAGTATTTTCAGATAAAACTAAAACCAAATAAAATATATTTATGCCAATAACATAGTAGAAGGAAGAAATTAAAAAACAGGTGAGTTTGAATATTGATATGTCAGATGGATTGCTATTTAGGTCTGACTTTGAAAAATCTGACAAAATAACTTTATAAAAATAATTCTAACAATGTTTGTTTTATTTTAATCAGTAGTTTTTCAATTATCCTCTCTTTTTATACTTCATTCTACAAAGGGCTGTTGGGGCTTGAGATATTTTAATTTGATTATGCTGACATACATATGCACACGCACGCACGCACGCACACACACACACACACATATATATACTATTATTTAAAAAGAATTTTGTCTGTGTGTGACTTCGTTCCATATGGACTAGAAAATGGCTAGGCCGATTTTGATGAAATTTCACATGAAGGTACTCTATGTGCCTAGCAGTGTTCTTAGATAGTTTTTCTATCAGAAAGTCTCCAATAAGTATCAGCAATCGAAATAATTTGATGAAAGAAGGAACAGCCGATTTCAAACAAAGTTAACACCTTATACAGCCTAACATAAGTGCGTCTGAGAAGTTTTATTACCACACTAGCTGAAAGTCCTGACATATAAAATCAACAGTAGATTCTTTGATATGATTAGAGTGCATTTAAAATAAATGCTTCTGTTTAGAGCACAATTAAAGCATCATACTTGACTTTTGCATTTTAAACTTTAATGCAAGCTATTGTATATAAAATTTATAAAATCAAAAGTAGGTTCTCTACAGTGCAATGTAGATTACAATGTATTGTGGAGTAAGTCACTGTAGGGAGGCATTTGAATTTTCCTCCAGGTGCACTCTGATGGTTCCCTAACTAGAGCAGGCAATCAATTGATTGAAAATTGAAAACTGGGCGAGTTCACCAATTTCAAGACAATAAAAATATGGCAGTATGAAACATTCGTTGATCATCATTCAATCCCGGGCAATGTCAGGTCTCCCTGCTAGCATATATAGTAAGTTCTGAAAATATATTTTCAAAATTTACTACCCAGTTCTGCTCATGTATTGAGCACTATTGAAGTAAATACTGAAAATAAAAAAAATTATATATATATATATATATATATATATATATTCCAGGTTAAAAATATCCAAAAAATAAAAAACATTAAATTTCACAAAGTCGTTGATAGTGCTCAATGAAAAGAGTAAGATATAATTTTATTCAATTTAGATAAATAAAATTTCCATTGGTCGCTACAATAGAACTACTGTTTCAATCTAAACAGATTTCATCAGGCAACCATAGCCCTAGGTTGTTATTGAGGCAGATCTTTTAACGAAAAGAAAAACTGGAAGACATTTTAAAAATTAATAATTTCTATTGTAGGCATTAGAAAACACGCGATGAGATCACTAGAAGAGAGAGAGGAAACCAGCAGCTGCGAGGCTCAATAATGTGTAGCCTTAGTTATTTCATCTAGGTCAGACGTCCATGCTTATAAATTACAGGAAGTTAGAAATTTAACTTAGAAGAAAGTGAAGAAAAAAAGAATGAAGGGAAGGGATTAGTAGATCCGTCTTAACAAAAATAAAAATTGAATAAATAACAATATTCGTTAATCCATCGAAAATTCAAAAGAGGAATTCTAATTTAGAAAAAATTCTAAATCCATGAATTTTTAAGTTTAATGTTTAGTAAAGGATTTCATTTGAAATTCCGTTCAAGTTCCTTAATCCCACAGAAAGATTCTCAAGTTTAACAAAATACACTTGAAGAAGGTCGAAGGTTACATTGGCTGAACTGTTATGCGAATGATACGCAAGATATGAGCAGTAGTTTGAATAATTCAAATTTACAATTCTCTTCTCCAAAATTAAAAAATATAATGAAAAAAAAAAATCTATAAATGGTTATGACCACTGTTATATTCAAATAAAAATCATTTCTGTTTTCGTAATTGCTAGATGGGTGGTTCAAGTGTATTCGAGGGCGCATTTGAAGACTCCTCTTTCATTGGTTACTGCACTAAGATGTAACGAAGGATACCACTTTTTTCCCTGCATCACTCCACTAACTCTTGACCCTCAGCTTATAATGCTGGGTGTTTAGCAAGAAGGCATCACACACCATTTCTGTCAGAAAACAGCATAGTAAGGTGTCCATAATAGCAACACTCATAGTTTTGTCTGGTGACCAGTTAGTAGGTTACTATTTCTGCGTATGTGATGTGATGCTGCTGCTGCTGATTATTATTATTATTATTATTATTATTATTATTTATTTATTTATTTATTTATTTATTTTAGTTGACAATAAACGAAGTCAACCGAAAGGCACCATTTTGGCATTGCGGCATATGTCTTAATCAAGACATTTCATTGTTGCATTGCTTCCCTGTTTTCTAGACGGTGATAGCTGATTTGGTGTCCCTGACGAAATATCTTCCAACAGATTTTTTTTTTTTTTTTTTTTTTTTTTTTACACAGTGATCACCACTTATCAAGGCCCGGAAGCCACTCAGGGATAAGGGTTATTGCAAGTACATTACGTTAGTGTGGAGATTTGATGAAGTGTTTACTTAAGGGGGTGGTTCATTAGGAATTAGGGCGGTTCAATAGGAATTTGTTATTAGATATTATGATATATTAGAAATATATAATATGCAATATATTATTTTATTATTATTTATTATTAATATTTTATTTGAAAATAAGTGGAACAATGTGAACAATTCTTATTTTTATTTAAAAAATGTGTAATATTTATTTCTTGTAATTAAGTTAACTTTCTTTTTTATGTGAAACGTTCTTAAAAGTAAATAAACATTTTTTACAGAAAAGATATTCTTATGTCAAACTACTCATAATACTACTATTACTACTACTACTACTACTACTAATAATAATAATAATAATAATTCGCCTAAGAGTGTGATAAATTTCTTCTGTTCAAATATCTGTTCGAAGATGTTTTGTCAGGGACACCAAATCAGCTATCACCGTCTAGAAATCAGCAGAAGTAATTCAACGATGAAATGTCTCGAGAAATATGCCGGAATGCACATCTTTTTCGTTAGCGAGATGTAAGGGGGGGCATCACTCCTTTCCCACTCATTCATGATTCTCACCTTATAATGCTCGGTGCCAAGCAAGAAGCATTTCGTATGACTTGATCAACTATTGAACAGTAGTCTCCCATTAGCGAACATTCCACCTTTATGCCAAGTTGGCCAGTTATTGTAATTCAATTCGAATTAACATTCATACCAGTATCGTTAGTCGATATTGAATATCTTTTCACAGACATTAAGTTTTCAGATTATTGTACTCATAAAGATAAGTTTGTAATGCAGTTATATCTACATCAACAGATTATTTTATGCTATAAATATAATTGCCGATTATCCTTTTCGTCGTCATCATAATATCCATAATGACCAGACGATAATATGCTGAGTCAATTTCATGTACATACATTCGTCGTATCATTTTTATAAAGATGGGATCATTGGGGGGAAAAAAATAAAATCATTTGATAACGTTATTGTGTTGAACGTGAAACTCTAACTAAAATATACTTTCTTGGCTTTGGAGATGATTTATCTATCTATCTATCTACCTATCTATCTGTCTGTCTGTCTGTCTGTCTGTCTGTCTGTCTGTCTATCTATCTATCTGTCTAAAAAAAAAAAGAAGGCTCCTTCAGTTTTTGACAGACTATGGATACCCATAAAGAGGTGCCTGTGCATGAAATTTTTGTGGCAGGAGTTGCACAATCTCCAACCGCACATCTCCTAAGTCAACATTGTTAAATACCAATGGCAAGTGGAGTCTATGTTCAGACTGGAAACAAATGCCGAGATAAGCAGAGAGCATATACAGCGACTAAAATTCCCAAATGGTCACCCATCTGGTACTAACCAGGCTCAATATTGCTTTACTTCAGTGATCTGATGAGGACCGGTGTGTCAATGCGATTATGCCTTATCTATCTATCTATCTATCTATCTACTATTATAAAAAAGGAATTTGTGTGTGTGAATTGGTTCTCTATGGACTCCTAAACAGTTGGACCGATTTTTTTTTAATATTACACAAACATACTTTATGTATCTGGCAGTATTCTTAGATAGGTTTTGTATCAGAATTTCTTTGATAAGTCTCGATAATCAAAAACATCCATGCCATATGCATATGGTGAACTATATCGGAAACATGGTATTATGGTGATTGAAGATTCTAGCTAGAAAAATGATAGACAAATATTAGGTTCAGTGACAAGATGATCATTTGAACGCCCTTGTGCCTAATTTGTTTTGATAAATGTAACACTTTTCTTTTAAATAAATAAATTTTTCAAAGTGAAGCATCTGTTCTGTCGAAAGATGGTACAATAATATTGTGGGGTCTGCCTTTGCACCGGATGCCTATGCAATAGAAATATGTTTCAAACTCCAGCAAGGGTTTTGGAGATAGACCCTCATAACCAGATATATTCTTGTGACAGCGGTCATGGAAACAAATGTCCAATTGTAAATATTGTAAAAAGTTACTGACACTCGAACTCGAAACCTGACCGATAGAAAATGAAAAGGTGACATATGCAACGTAAGACGCGGTCGAATTTGAACGTATAAATATCCGATATTTCTCTAAGTCGTTTGAACGTACGGTTAATTCGCATGTCAGTGGGAAGAAAGAAATGCAGATTTTCTACGAAAAGAAGGAGGATTATTGTTTGTACGAACATAAAAAGTTGAAGAAAAACTCTTTTTTTTTTCTTCTTCTTCTTCTTTTTCTTCTTTTTTTCTTCTTTTTTCGTTTTTTCTTCTTTTTTTCTTCTTTTCTTTTCTTCTTTTTTCTTTTTTTTTCTTTTTTCTTTTTTTTTCTTTTTTCTTTTTTTTTCTTTTTTCTTTTTTTTCTTTTTTTCTTTTCTTTTTTCTTTTCTTTTTTCTTTCTTCTTTTCTTTTTTCTTTTCTTTTTTTTCTTTTCTTTTTTTTCTTTTCTTTTTTCTTTTCTTTTTTTTCTTTCTTCTTTTTTTTTTTTTTTTTGCCCGAACATTTAACGGTATTCGGCGATTCAAAGGCAAACTTTAATTTCAACACTTCAATTCTGCAGCTACATTAACCAGTTAGATAAATATGATTTAGGAGGAAATACAACCGTTGAATTTTCATAGCTCCCACTAGTTATCATGTCATTTAAAAAAAAAAAAAAATTTTTTTTTGTTACTGACTCAACAAATACTTTAACCCAGCAAATACTCAACAAAATCAAATAAAAGAAAAATCCGGGTTGTCCCTGATGGTTGCATATCAAAACAACACGATCCTTAGACCTTTGTTATTCTTACTATTCATAAATGATCTTCCTGACAAACTGTCTTCAGGATGAGTACGTTTGCTGATGACACTATACTCTATAACAGACACTAGGGGAAAACGAATGAACATATATCTAAGGAAATGGCTGAACACTTAGAGGAAGACCTCCAGTCTGTAGTGAAATGGGTGTATAAATGGATGGTAACATTTAATGCTGCTAAGACTAAGCTTCTTTCCTTTAATAATTACAAGAAACCGTCTCAACCAACAATAGCTATGGCTAATGATACTTTACTTGAAAGTACTTCGTTCAAACTCCTCGGCTTAACGTTCACAGGGAACATGAATTGGAACAGATACATGGAGGGCATTTTGAAGGCTGTTGCGAAGAAGGCCGGCTCTCTCTATCATGCTAGAAAGTTACTTCTGAAAGTATCCTACACCTGTACAAAGCCATCATTCACCCATGCGTGGGGTATTGTTGCCACATTTGAACATGTGCATCTGCTACTAGTCTCTCACTCCTAGACAGAATGCAAAAAAGAGTCACCAACCTAGTAGGTCCTGCACTGTCAACCAAACTCCAACCTCTGTCCCATCAACGAAATGTTGCATCCCTGTGCCTATTTTACAAGTACTTTAATTGAAAGGGCTCCGACAAACTCCAAGCCTTTGTATCTCGTTTACGTAAATACTGCCGACTAACCTGAGAAAGCAGAAAAATCCCGCCCCTGCACTGTAGAGATCCCTAGATCTACTTGAATATTTTTTCCCCTCAAACAGACTTTGGAATTCTCTCCCAGGCCCCTGCTTTCTTGACTGTACTGACAAGCAGAAGTTAAAGTGTAATGTGAACGGACATCTTGCTGCTCAACTCCCCAAATAGTAGCGCCTTACATCCAAGTGGCACTGTGCCTTGTTTGGGGTAAAAAACAATTTAAAAAAAAAAAAAAAAAAAAAAGACACATCACTAAAAGTACATTGATATACACCCCACCCCACCCCACCCCACACAATTGTTGGAAGAAACATGTTACCCTCATTCTTGTAACTAGCACTCCCATTCCATCTTCTGCTAGTTTAAAAATCAATGGAATATGTATTATTTCGATCATTCCAACTACTGTTCCCATCTTGAGTGTCATTTTCACAATGTTTTGGTCGATGTAATCTCCGACTGTCTTGTCAAACCCGGAGAATCTGTAAAGAATTTTGAATGGAACCTTTTATTTAATCCACGAAGGTAGCATTCTCTCATTCTGTCAGCCATGACTGGGTAGAAGTCCTAAATAATTCGCAGTTATATTTTGAGTGTTACCCACATTGAACCTTCAACCTCCAGAAGAGTGAAACTTATAACTGCATTTTACCAAATACTTTATCCACTATGCTACGGGTCTTTGCGAATTTGACAAAGATTCCCAACTTTGATAAGATATGCTTGAAGAAGGTCGGAGGTTACATCGAAATGCTGTAAAAAAAAAAAAAAAAAAAACGCTCAAGATGAGAACAGTAATTCGAAGAATTCAAATAATACAATTAAACAATCCTTATCTCAAAAATTCAGAAACCTAATATCAATGATATAATGTTTAAATATCAATGATATAATGTTTGAATATCAATGATATAATGTTTGAATATCAATGATATAATGTTTAAATATTAATGATATAATGTTTAAATATCAATGATATAATGTTTAAATATCAATGATATAATGTTTAAATATTAATGATATAATGTTTAAATATTAATGATATAATGTTTAAATATCAATGATATAATGTTTAAATATCAATGATATAATGTTTAAATATCAATGATATAATGTTTAAATATTAATGATATAATGTTTAAATATTAATGATATAATGTTTAAATATTATGAATATAATGTTTAAATATCAATGATATAATGCTTAAATATTAATGATATAATGTTTAAATATTAATGATATAATGTTTAAATATTAATGATATAATGTTTAAATATTAATGATATAATGTTTAAATATTAATGATATAATGTTTAAATATTAATGATATAATGTTTAAATATTAATGATATAATGTTTAAATATCAATGATATAATGTTTAAATATCAATGATATAATGTTTAAATATTAATGATATAATGGTTAAATATCAATGATATAATAGTTAAATATCAATGATATAATATTTAAATATTAATGATATAATGGTTAAATATCAATGATATAATGTTTAAATATTAATGATATAATGTTTAAATATTAATGATATAATGTTTAAATATTAATGATATAATGTTTAAATATTAATGATATAATGTTTAAATATCAATGATATAATGTTTAAATATTAATGATAAATGTTTAAATATTAATGATATAATGTTTAAATATTAATGATATAATGGTTAAATATCAATGATATAATAGTTAAATATCAATGATATAATATTTAAATATTAATGATATAATGGTTAAATATCAATGATATAATGGTTAAATATCAATGATATAATGTTTAAAGATCAATGATATAATGTTTAAATATTAATGATATAATGTTTAAATATTAATGATATAATGTTTAAATATTAATGATATAATGTTTAAATATCAATGATATAATGTTTAAATATTAATGATAAATGTTTAAATATTAATGATATAATGATTAAATATCAATGATATAATGGTTAAATATCAATGATATAATGTTTAAATATCAATGATATAATGTTTAAATATCAATGATATAATGTATAAATATCAATGATATAATGTTTAAATATTATGCATATAATGTTTAAATATCAATGATATAATGTTTAAACATTAATGATATAATGTATATATATTAATGATATAATGGTTAAATATAAATGATATAATGTAAGTTAATACTGATATAAAATATGTGTAAATAATGTAAATAGAACCCGTTCACTTTCTATTAGTTTAACAATCAATTATTAAAAATCGTGAGGTTAAAATTAAAGTATAAACACTACCGGGTAACACTGGGACGGGTAAGTTATTACTGATATAAAATATAATCTTTAAATATTGTACATTTTTATAACTAACACTTTTCAACAGTTTACTAGTTTCAATATCAATAGTAATATTGTATTTTATCTGTACTATACACGTTTCCTCTAAATATTACCAATGAATTCTTTGATTTATAATTTCTTAAAATATGACTGAAAGGTGATTATTCCGACTTGCAATAAGGATTTTTCAGTGGAAGGAAACTACAAATGATTGGTTGAGTTCCAATTCTATGTGTTCGCCATTATAAGCGCCGTGAAATATTGGCACTACCATTCTGCATCTAAATTGATTGGTTGGCCAAGTTATTGATTTGTAAGCTCTACCAAATTGGCCATGGTTCCCTGACTGTCAGATTAAAGATCAAATGGGTTAGAAGCTAATCCAAGTTTTCAGATAATCCGAGCAATGGCAACATCGCCTGATTTTTATGCTCAAAGAATATATGAATTAGTAAAAGGAAATGGATACCGTTCTTGTTCAGAAAAGAATTTGTTTCATTCTTGAAAAAGTAGTGTTAGAAAAAATTTGGAAATATTGTCATTAAAGTCTCTAAATTTTATCTGTAAAGTTTTTTTTTTTTCTTTTTTGGTTTTGTTGTGTTTGTTTGATTTTTGCTTATTTTTGTTTGCTTTTTAAATTTTTGCATTACTATAAAAATATATATTGCAAATGTAAAAATATACTGTGAGGGGGGGGCGTTCTATAGATTTCAGTTTTACTAGTAGTTTGAAATCCACAAATATTCATCAGCAGTACCAATAATGAAAAATTAAGTTTTAAACAAACAAACAAAAAAACAACTAAAAGAATCGTTTATGGCATGGGAAAATAAACACAATTTTTTCCAATTTATGATTTTCATTCATAGCTAAATTAGAGAGTTCCATAGAATTGTAATCTGTAATTTGATCTAAATCAGGAATTTAGAATAGGATCGGTAATTGTATTGGAATCGGGGGTGGGGAGGAATATTAGAATCGCCTCATCACTAGTGTCTACTGGTTTGCAGTTTTTGTTTTTTGCTGTTTTGAAACTTTTTTTTTTTTTCTTGCTTTTTGTTTTCTTTGAAAATTGTATTTGTCCATGCAGAGTTCCCTTTGACTGGAACACAAAAATGGAACACAAAAATAATGAAAACAAAACAAACAAAAAAATACTTTTGTGTTCCAGTCAAAGTTACATCTATATTTTTTAAGATGGCATTCATTTGAAAATAATTAAAGTAATTTCTTAGAGGAATTAATTCGAATGATATTTTATTCTTCTTAAACGTATGCTGCAATAATTTACACAAAAAAAAAGACAACAAAAAAAAGATAAACCAGAATCAGATATATATTTTTTAGGAAGAAAGCTATTGATAACAAAGAAATGCTAAAGAGACTGACTTTACTTTATTTATTAGATAAATTTCCAAATTTGGAAATGTTTCGATGTTGCAGCTTTTATTATTCCTACCATAACTACTCGTTTGCTATGCTTAATTTAATATACATTCTCGTACAAAGCGCTGTAGGTGTTGTGGATGTGTTACGAGACTTTTATTTCTCTCCGACTTTTGCCGCAGGTAATGACCAGACAATGTGAATGAGTTTTACTTCTATGTTGTATATCTGTTTTTGATGGCGTCTCATTCGAGTGAACGGGCAATAACAAGTGAATAAGAAATTCTTGGCCGCTTTTGATAAGTGGCACCCCTGAAGCAGATTAATTTGAGACGAGGACAGAAGTTCCACAGCAAGATTACCCCCAAAAGTAAATAATAATAAAAACCAATGAAAGAATTGCTTGCGATATTTATTGATTTCACTAAAGAAGTTTCATTTTTGAATAAGGGTGGCGACGGAACACCAGAACAAAATGGAGAATTACGAGGGAAACGTAATAAAAGAGTGAAATTGAAACTTCGTCCATCTTTTTTTTTTATTTTTTTTTTATTGTGTAAAGTGGGCTGTTTTACCAGAAGAGTCTAAAATCGATAAATGGTAAATGTCTGATTGGCACAGATCTCAACAAATAGCCCAACAAAATTCTGGATCATAGAGTGAGTATTATTAGCTGATTGATTGTTTGAAACTTATTTTAATTTCTGCAGTTGTTTGAAAAAAATTTGAAAATATTTCCAATTTTGACGAAAATAATGAAGATCTTCATTGTAGTTATGGTTGTATCAAATGAAAGCAAAATTCTTCAATGATTCTTCTTAAAAAAGAAGCGGAATGCTAATTGCGAAAGGCAAAAGCCAAGGGAGAAAACTCTTACACAAAAAGTCCAGTTTGGAGTCCCAATTGGCAGATGATGAAGAACTGCAACACTTTTCTGGTAACTCCTTCAGCTGCACTGGATCCGACCATATTGGCTTGCCTTTCTGTCAGACTTTATCTGCAACACCAAGAGGGAGACCCTGGTAACTGGACAAACCTATGTCTCCTTATCGTCTGCCTAGGCCTGCATCCTGAGAGCCAATTTCAGCTTCGAACTGTATAGCCACAGCAGATACTGTGGTGTACCAGACTAGATGCATTGTCTTTTTAGCAATGATTCCTAATTATTTCATGTTTTTAATATATTAGTGATGGGACGATTCCAATATTTTTTCCAAATCTGTTTTAAATTGCTGGTTCCGATTCAATATCCGATTTCAATTCTTTTAAGATTTCTGAATATTTAGTTGTAGAGTTTTTATTTTTTTTTTATTTTTATATATATATTATTTTTCAGATTACCATAAAAACGCATGTAATATGTGCATATATTTTTGCAAACATAAAAATATTCTTGTGTAAGTTGATATATAGATTTTGATTTTAATGGTAGTTTCAAATCAATAAATATTTATCGCTTTTTCATTAGGACAAGCAATTGAAAATAAAGTTTTAAAAACAAACTAACAAAAAAAACCCCCAAAAACAATTGTTTTTGGCATCGGAAAATAACCATAGATTTTTCCAATACTGATTCTGATACCCAAAAACTTCTGAGTTTTTTTTAATTCCCAATTTAGATTAATCTTCCCAAAACTAATATATATTAACAGGGAGACTCGATGTTGTCTGGAATTGAATGAGTATCAACGAATGTTCCACACTTCAAATAGTTTTGTCATTGAAATCGATGAAATGGCTCCTTTGTCAATCAGATTAATTGATTGTCTGCTTTAGTCGGGAACCCATTGCAGTGTACTAGGAGGAAGCTTCACATGCCTCCCTGCAGTGACTTAGTTGACAATACATTGTAGTCTATATTGCACTGTAGAGAACCTACTGCTGATTTTATGAAATTATTTTTATATTTATGCTCTAAACAGAAACATTTATTTTTATTTTTTTTTACATGGTAGTCATAACTTATCAAGGTCCAAAAGCCACTCAGGGATAAGGGTTATTGCGTGTACAGTAATCAGTGGGATAATATCGTAGTAATCGTTAGTAATGGAGATTTGATAAAGTGTTTTACTTAAGGGGGCAGTTTATCAGGAATTTGTTTATGTTGGACTTGAAGACATCCAAGTTGTAGTCAGGTGGGAAACAGGCAAACGGAAGACAATTCCACAGACATGCACTTCTAAGAGAGAAGCTTTGTTCATGGAATCTACGTTTTGATTTAGGCACAGATAAAGAATGGGAAAAATTATTGACAGTGGTTTCAGCTAGACGGGTGTTTTTCATGAAAGATTAGTGAGGGGGAACTAGGGATTGGAGCTCAGACGAGCACTTGCCATGGAAGTAACAATAAAACAAAGACAGGTTCACAACGTATCTTCTGTGGGAGAGAGGTTGTAGGGAAGAGAAAAGGACATCCCCCACTAAGCCACGAATCTGTTTTGAATTCTGTCAAGGCAGGATAGGCTGTTTTTAGCAGCTCCTGCCCAGATGCGGCAGCAGTACTCCATCCTTGGACGTACTTGGCTTTTATATAGATAGAGAATTGCATCAGCAGGGAGAGTGAGATATCTTCTGGAGCGGTAGAAGGATCCTACCATTTTTCCAGCGACCTTGGCAACAGACTTTATGTACGTGTTCCATTTCAGGTCAGGAGTAAAGGTCAATACCACAAGCTTGTCAAAACATGGAGCCTCCCCTAGACGAGAGCCATCCATTTCGAATGCACCCCTGTTTTATCAAAGAACTTACTGTTGATTTTATATGCCGGGCCCTTCTGCTTGTGTGGTGATAAAACTTATCAAAGGCACTTGTGATGTTAGATTTTATAAGATGTTAACTTTGGTCGAAATTGGACTGTTCTTTATTTAATCGGAGGTATACTGATATGAAAATTAAGAATGCTCCCAAACGCATGAAGTATATCTGAATGAAATTTCATAAAAATCGGTCCAGCCATTTTGGAGTCCATAGGGAACAAACTCGTGCACACACACACGCACGCACACACACACGCACGCACACACAAAGTGCCTTTTATATATATATATACTAGCCTGAGTGCCCAGCGTTGCTCGGGTTTTTGGAGGTGTGTGTTAAGCAAAACAAAAAAGTGATAGTAGGCAGGTTTGAATCTGTATCGTGAAGGAGGCAAAAAAAAACGTGAAAAAAAACCCTGACATCTTTGCTGTTGCGCCCATCGCCAAACTGAAAGTGGCGAAGGTTTAAATTAAGGCTAATCAATCGAAAAGAGAGGATGACTTTCAAAAATATCGGCGAAAAAAGCGACCCCTCCCTGTAGAAAACTGCCCAGTTGAGAGTGAAGGAATTAATATTTTCGGCCAATTTTTCGATATTTGTCATTCGATGGGTCAAGCTTCAAAATGATACCGATCTCGTGAAAATCCGTTGCATCTGTCAAAAGTTTTACACAGACATACAAACATACATTTAAAGAGACAGGTGAGATTTATATTATAGACTAGCGAGGGGTATTTGGGGGGGGGTGTATGTAGGAGAGGGTGACCCTGTTTTAATATTATTAAAAAAAAAACATGATGTTAAGAAAAACCAATACAAAGCAGCAAAACAGCGAACAAATGTAAAAAAAAAAAAAAAAAAAAAGGTGTAAAAGAGGAAAAAAGTTTAGGTAGAAAGACAGGCTCGAACCCGAAACACGGCACGTTACCCCTACGCCAAAGAGGCATACAACTGAGAACGGATAAAATTAAACCTTTAAAAACACTTGCAGGTGGTTTTAAACAAACGTCAACGTTTTCTAGGTCAAACATGACGTCATTGTCGTAGTAGCAGGAGCAGAGAAAATGAAGGAACGTTTTTCAGCACCCCTCTCTGTACAAAACTGATGACTTTAGGGTGAAGGAATTAATGTTTTTGGCCAATTTTTCGATATTTGTCGGGAGAAGGTTTGAACTTTAAAATGATACCTATCTGGCGAAAATCCGTGATCTGTGTCGAAAGTTTTTGCGAGATATACAAACACACATACATACATACATTTTCGCTTTTATATATATAGACTAGCAGGGAGATTCGATGTTGCCTGAGATCGAATGAAAATCAAGAAATGTCTTACTATCCCATATTTTATCATCATCAAAATTGGTGAAATGCCCATTTTTTTAATCAAATCGATTAATTCCGTGCTGTAGTTGGGGAACCACCGGGGTGCACCAGGAGAAAGTATCACATGCCTCTTCACAGTGACTTAGTCTACAATACATTGTAGTTTACATTGCACTGTAGAGAACCTACTGTTTTATAAAATTATTTTTATATAATGGCTTGCATTAAAGTTTAAAATGCAAAAGTTGACTATCATCACTACCCCCTTCTCCTTCAAAAAAGATGGGGAGATAATTTCTGATAGGATAGTCTGATAACTATATCGCATTTTTTTTTTTTTTTTTTGTTGAGATCCTTTTGAGATGAGTAATTTATATATTTATTTGTGGATTATTATCCTCATCTTGTAGTTGATGTTTCACAACATTTTGGCCTTCATCAGGTAGTTAACTACAAGGGGATAGAAATACTGAGTCTCATAACTGTATCCTCAGTAACTACTGCCTTCCATAGTTGTTGTTGTTTCACCACGTTTTGGCCAACTAATCCTCTGGTCGACTTTGGGTAGGATTGAAACCGCTATCTTCAGACAATGCCCACTTGGAACGCGAGAGTTTCAATATCTCTATCCACTGTGCCATGGGCCCCGAAGAGCAATCAAGGTTGGTTTTTTGGTCTTATATATCCAAGTTTTTTCGTTCTTATCTGGTTTTCCATCATCGGGTCTGTACTGAATGGTATCTTATTTTATTATTGGAATCTTTTTGAGATGAGTAATTTGTATATTTTTTTATTTGCGGACTATTATTCTCATCTTCTAGTTGTTGACGACAACAACTATGGAAGGCAGTTAAGAGACTCAGCATTCCTATCTTGTCGCGGTTTACCACCTGACGAAGGCGAGAGGAATAATTGGCCGAAACATCGTGAAACAACAACTAGAAGATGAGAATAATAGTCTGCAAACAAATAAATAAACGATATAGCATATATTACACTGTTCCCCCATCACACCAAAAGAGAAGGTAATGCCTAGGTGGATGATTTCATGACAACAGATACTACACTACTTCTACCCCTGAATTGAATATAAAGACATAGTACAATTAATAGAAATAATATGTAAGATGTCGACGAACGTTGCATGTTCGCCATCACGTCCATAGTCGCCAAACCGTGGAAATGGAAGAGAAATCGTATTCTACCATTTCCAAATTTCCAAACAATTTCTTAGAATAAGAAAACAGATTAGTTATAGAAAATGTTTTTGTATGGAGACGTTCATGATTAGAATTTGATTATTTAAGGGGTCGATTCAACAAGAACTTGTTTACATTGGATTTGAAGGCTACCGTATTGTTGTTGGCCAGGAAGCAAACTAGCGGAATGGTGTTCCACATGCGGGCAGTTCTAGGAAGCTTTGTTCATGGAATCTGTGTTTAGGTTGAGGCACAATTGTTGATTGTGGTTGTAGGTGGTCGAGTGTTTTTTTTGTGAAAGTTTGGCAAGGAAGGGACATAGATGGGAGCTCAGATGGGAACATATGCACACATATAAATTTATTAGTGTGTGTGTATATATATATACACACACAGAATGGAACAATAAAGTTGTCATCCTAAAGAAAACAACACTACAGTTTTATTTTAAAATTTTTATTGAAAAAATCAATTCAGGTAACTTGATTATGTAGTAGAGCTGACATCTATTCAATGTAGCTGCCTTCAGCCTCAATTACCGCCTTGATATGGGTCCTGAACTGGGAGCATGCATTTTCCACAAGCGCCGGCAGTATTGTGTGAGTTCATGTGGTTGATGGTCTCGACATATGGCCTAATGAAGTAGTCCAGCGAGTTCAGGTTGGGGAAGGAGCAGTGAGAGAAGGGTACAAGTCGTAGTACTCCTTCTAAAGTCATGCCTTTTTTTTTTTTTTTTTTTTACACAGTGATCACCACTTATCAAGGCCCGGAAGCCACTCAGGAATAAGGGTTATTGCAAGTACATTACGTTAGTGTGGAGATTTGATGAAGTGTTTACTTAAGGGGGCGGTTCATTAGGAATTTGTTAACATTGGACTTGAAGACATCCAAGTTGTAGTCAGGTGGGAAGCAGGCAGACGGAACAGAGTTCCACAAGCGTGCAGTTCTAAGAAAGAAGCTTTGTTCATGGAATCCACGTTTTGATCAAGGCACAGATAAAGAGTGGGGGAAATTTTTCACAGTGGATTCAGCTAGATGGGTGTTTTTCGTGAAAGATTGGCGAGGGGGGACCAGAGACTGGAGTTCAGACGAGCATCTGCCATGGAAATAACGATAAAACAAGGATAGGCTCGCAACGTCTCTTCTGTGGGAGAGAGGTTGCAGGGTAGAGAAAAGGGCATCCCCCACTAAGCCACGAAGTCTATTTTGTACTCTGTCAAGGCAGGATAGGCTGTTTTTAGCAGCTCCTGCCCAGATATGGCAACAGTATTCCATCCTTGGACGTACTTGGCTTTGAACATGGGCCAGTGCCAAGTCTTGCTGCCACACCCAGGGTTTATCAGCGGCCACCTGATTGCATCAGAGGATCACCACACTCTTCAGCACATCCAGGTACATTTTGGTGTTGACTTTCAAGCCAACTTTGAAGATGTGAGGTGGCATGATTTAAACCACACCAAAGACCACAACCGTGGCCGGAAACTTTGTTTTCATCACCCAGGGCATATGAAATAGTTATAAAACTATTTATATATACAAACATAAATTTACTGGCATGTATATATGTGTGTGTACATATATACATGTATATATGTGTGTGTACATATGTACATGTATATATGTGTGTGTACATATATACATACCAATAGAAAAATGAGAGCATGAAAAGTAATATGGTTAAGCTTAAACATGGAAAAGTAAAGGACTAGTTGTTAAAATTGAAAAAGAAAAGGACAAGATATTCTAGAAAAAATATAATAAATTTATAACTTGAAATATTGCAGCATTAAGAATTTATT
Source organism: Euprymna scolopes (assembly GCF_053919585.1). Lineage (NCBI taxonomy): Eukaryota > Metazoa > Mollusca > Cephalopoda > Sepiida > Sepiolidae > Euprymna > Euprymna scolopes. Next base: position 9,409,646 of record NC_136517.1, read on the forward strand.
ATACAATGTTATAAATTGAATTAAAAAAAAATTCTTAATGCTGGAATATTTTAAGTTATAAATTCATTATATTTTTTACTAGAATATTTTGTCCTTTTCTTTTTCATGTTTAAGCTTTACCATATTATTTTTCATGCTCGCATTTTTCTATTGTAATCCATAATTTTTCAATTAAATTCACTTGTTCTTTGTTTAATTCCAGTCTTATTTTTTTGCCCCCATAAACATAACATACACATGTAATAACAATGTACAGCACTCGTCTGCTTTCAATAAACCCCCCCCCCCAATTATCCTCCTTTCATTATTTCATTCTCTCTGTTTCACTTATTACTTCTCTTTTCGGGACAGCAGTGAATTAGTAGCAACACTAGTCGCTGAAGCGACATCGTTGCCAGTCATAAAACCAGTCATAAAAAACGTCGCTCATCTCCTTACGTTTTTTTATGATTTTGAACACCAGTAAATTCATCATAACTTTTGTTTTACTGGACAAAAATTTGAAAATTTCTTTTTCACAATATAGCTGGGAAGGTGATCTATAAACTCTAAAAAAATTTTTGAAATTTGGTCAAAAAATGAGTGAGCGATGAAGCTTTAAAGCAGTTCTACATGACTAAAACTGCCACTTAACCATATATTCAAACACGGTAGTCTTTGAATGATATATACTTTAGTATATATACCAATGCATACCAATAAATTTATACGTGTGTATATATAAACATTTTTTCACTATTTTATGTATATACACATAGAATATTACAAAGTAATATATTACACACACACATATTTATATATTCAGTATTTACTTCAATAAGACTTAATATGTAAATAGAGCTTAGTAATAGCATAAAAATACATTTATAACAAGTAAGACATACTCAAATGTTTGTGACGTAATTAATGAGTACATCCGGGTACCTCCTCACAAGAATATGATTAGCTGATAAAACCATAAATACTGACTGGTAGAGCAGCGTGGAGGGGAGACGTCGAAAACTGATTGTGAACCCTCACCTTTATGGGATTCATCACTAGAACCGCAAATGGATTGTACTCATAACGGAGGCAGCTTTAAATCGTCATGCCTGGTCAGCCAGTGTTTGGAACATAATGAACTTGTCGGAAAGAGCCGGCCTAACTGATCCAGGGTGAATGCCACAACCATGATCATGATGTTGAAAAATATACTGTAAGCCTCATGCTAAGGATATATCAGCTCACAAAAACTTGTTCTGTTTTGTTTGTGATTAATCAGGTTATTACTCGAATGCATAACTAAGCCCACTCAGCTACTTCAAACGAACATATCCCTTTTTCGGGGCATATAAGTTTGTGTGTTGCGTATTTGTTTAAACTATGTTTTCATTTTACTAAATATATATTTACTAGACTCTCCATGACTTATTGATACACAACTACCATTATTCAAAAACATTTTCATAGTTCATAAAAATCTGAAAACCAAATGTTTTTATTTGTTTAATGGATAAAATCATTTATTCTAAAAGCTGAAACATTGATAAGTAAAATATCTTTTCCAAAAACTTTTTCTTTTTCCACCTTCTGGGAACATCTGTAATGTGGGGTTGTATGAGTTTCTATTTTCGTTTAGTGTTGATTGTATGCGTGTGTGTGTGTGTGTATATATATATATATATATATATATATATATATATATATATACCAGCATTTCAGCCCGTCGTTGCCCTGGTGTTTGGAGGTGTATGTTGAGCAAAAAAAAAAAGCGGTAATTTTTTTAACTTTGACCCCCCCCCCTATTATGACCCCTTAACATTTATTGTTTAGGGCTCAAATCAAGTTATTAAATTAGATCCATGTCCAAGGAACCTACATCTAAAATTTCAAGTGTTTAGACCCAAAATTAGCAGAGGAGTTTGGTAGAGTTCTCAAAGGTCAAATCGTTGAACTTTGACCCCCTAACAGCCAACTTTTTTTTCCCAAATCTCAGTACCCTGTATATCAAATTTCGAGTCTGTAGACTTAAAATTAACAGAGTTAATTCGTAGGGAAATGTACACAGGCACACAGATACACACACAGACACGTTCACTTATATATATATGTGTGTGCGTGTGTGTATACGTGTTATCGTCTATCTAAAGTTTGTTGTGTTTGTGTGTGTACATTTCAATACATTTCATGGTGGAACAATAATGTTTGTAAATACTTTTGCATCACAGTTTTTGCTTGCACTGAGATGGTTCTTTTTCCGTTTTGCCAAATATGTTAACTTCAGAATTCAGCAATAGCTACTAAAATCGAGTTCATTTTAATAAATTGCATTCTTAAAAAGCTTAGCGATTTTAGATAATCCATCCCGAGCCTGAGGGAGATAACTCCATTTTACTAACAAATCCATTCATTTTATTTGGAGTTTTAACATCTGGCCAATCGGGAACCGTATTTGGTGCATCTTGGGTCTTATCTTGACGAAAGGCTGCAATGGAAAATTTCCTCAGGAATGAAAGAGTTTTTTATTTTCAGCAACTTTTTATTCCAGGGTGTTTTTTTCTCCTTTTGGAATGTTGAACGTTGATTTTGACTATCACCATTTCTGACATCCTCTACTCAGTCATCACGATCTGCCGACTGTCCCGCTCTTCATCCTGACTCCAACTGTTTCTCTAATTTTCACGTATTTATTCATCTAGCTACAACCACTGACAACAATTTACTGTCTTTATATGCCTTAATCTAATTTCTACGTATCTTAAAAAGACCATCTGCCCCTCTAAATGACGTCATTAGTATACGTCATTAAGATAATCACCTGATGTTTTTTACATTTATTTCTAAGTTGTCAACTAAATTATAACATTTTTAAGTTAACATTTCCTAAATTAATGTAAATAAATATTTATTCTAAATATTTATTTTTTATTCTAAAACGTATTTTAGCAGACAAAACTTTTTTTTACTTGAATAATCATAATAATCATCAACCAGCACACCTTTCATCGTTGTCCGATCAATATTGAAGACGTTTACCATAACATTTATATGTGTACTCCACATGATGTCTTTGAAGAGTTCTATAATATAAGGGAGATAATCTGGTAATAAATCAAACAAATTAATGTTTTTTTTTTTTTTAACATAATTTCTTTTAATATGTTGTCTTTCTTTTTCAATTCCTCATAATATTTCTTTCTCTCTTTTTTTTTTCAATTCTTCTTGCAGACAATCGCGTGCTGAACTCCAATCTCTGGCTCACCTTATTGAGTCAATGTGGACTCAGCACAACCCTCCAGTCTCGCCAAACAGCCTGGATTTAGATCAAATGTTCAGCTTTCTCCAAGAGGAGAAAGCTCACGACCTTACAGTACAACAACAGCATACTGATAAGGAAGAAGCTCTCACTCGCATCAATGAAGCATTTGAAGTACTCAATGAACTCTGGGAGGTAAGTTTCAAAACATGTTTTACAGCAAGGTGGTTCTATGAAAAATTAAAAAAAAAAGAAAGAAAAGAAATAATTCTATAGTCTTCTCATCCTCTTTATCATGTGGTTTTACTACTTATTAGACCACCGGTCATTCACTGGGTTAGTATTTATTAGATATATTATTAAACACTAGCTGACCCGTGTCTCGGCATGGCCTGGGAAAGTAGATTAACTCAAGAAATTCCATACCTAACCCTCAACTATTAAATTATTTTCTGTTTATGATTATCCAGCATCAACACAGGCCCCACAATATTAAAAGCAGATCTCTCAAATTTTCTGTACTTTTGAGTCGCTGTTATTTAGTATTAGTAGTATTAGTATTTTCACAATTATCAATATTGTTAAGCAGTTGAAATCATTGTTCCTGTAGATACCTATCTCATTCCTCAACTGACTCCGAAGTTCGACTTTTAATTTAAATATGAAGTCATCGGAAAGATAAAAATCATAGTTTGTAAATTAAACCTATCTTCTTCAAGCTACCCAAATCATCAAAGTTATAAGTTTGAGGTTATTCCTAATTTTTATCTTCAGATTGTATTGAGATAAAAGTAACAAAGTACACGTTTAGACACTCGGGACCCAATACATTGTAGACTCAGTCGTAAAGAAGACAAAGAATAAGAAAGATCTTCAACTCGCTGTTTTAGGTTTATTTTTTATTAATCATTATCGTGACTTCTCATTATGGCTGTGACGTCGCATACATCTCTAACATAATCATGTTCCTTCTCTCTGACCTCTGGTCCTTCTAACGTCATCGTCGTCTGTGCACACGTTTTTTAAAGTCTCTTTCTCTTTCCTTACTGTGACGTCACTTTACGCACGGCTTAGAATTTGCATGCAGACGCCATACATGCATTTGCACTCTGTTACATAAAAATTAAACCTTCAAACTACAGAAAAGTGTCACTGTTACTTTTTTTCTTACATAGGAGTCACCACTTATCAAAGCCCTTAGGCCACTCGAGGATAAGGGTTATTGAGTGTACAGTAATCAGTGGGATAATATCGTAGTAGTCATTATTAATGAAAATTTGGTAGATTGGATTACTTAAGGGAGCGATTCATCAAGAATTTGTTTATGTTGGACTTGAAGACAACCAAGTTGTAGTCAGGTGGGAAACAGGCAAACGGAAGAGAGTTCCACAGGCGTGCAGTTCTAAGAAAGAAGCTTTGTTCATGGAATTTACATTTTGATTTAGGCACAGATAATACTTTATTTATTGCAGCATAGGTTCACGTGATGCACATAAAACCTTCAGTTCGAAATTTTGTACAGGTTTCCCGAGTTTGACCTGATAAGACACACCAGAAAAGGATCAGAGGTTACATTGGCCAAAACATTAGAAGAATAAGATCCAAGATGAGTATAGTAGTCTGAATAGCTTAAAAATGGTATAAATTATCATTCTCCTCATCATTTCTAAAAATTCAGAAACATGAATCAAATCCAAGTTGTCGTTTTCATAAAAAGGATTTTATTGTTGATTTACTTTTCCCATAAATCCAATCATAGACGCACGTCTGTTTATCAAAACCTCCATCTTTGTTTTCTAGTCAATAATCAACAACAACAAACAAGGGAGCTCACTCTAAGAACCTAACACAAAGAACAGAACTCTTTCTTTTATCTTGATACAAAGGGAGATAACATAGCATTTATGGTTTAGCTTGTTTTATCAACCATTTTTACAAAAGAGTCACCTCTTATCAAGGCCCAGAGGCAAATCGAGGATAAGTGTTAATAAGTGTACAGTAGTCATTGAGACAATAGCATAGTAATTATTAGTAGTGAAAATTTGCTATTGTTTTATTACTTAAGGGGACAGCTCGACAAGAACCTGTTTACATTGGACTTGAAGATGACCATATTGTAGTCAGTTATTCTAAGAAAGAAGCTTTGTTCACGGAATCCACATTTACGTTTTGGCATAGATAGAGAGTGGAGGAAATTATTGATAGTGTTTTCAGGTAGACGAGTGTTTTTTTGTGAAAATTTGGCAAGGGAGGACCATTAATTGGGACTGAGGCGAACACTTGCCATGAAAATATTGATAGAACAGACACAGGCTAGCAATGTTTCTTCTGTGAGAAAGACATGGCAGGGAAGAGGAAAGGACATCACCTACTAGGTTATGAAGTCGGTTTGGAACTCTGTCAAGGCAGGATAGGATGTTTCGAGCAGCTCCTACCCAGATGTGGTAACAGTACTCCATCCTAGAACGTACTTGGCTCTTATACAGGTAGAGGATTGCATCAGCAGTGAGATATCTACTGGAGTAGTAAAATAATCTAATAATTTTTTTTTTAGTGACAAATTAATTGAACACAAGTTGCTGTATAGGATTCGAATCAGAAGTAATAAGCAATTGAAATTTGTTCTATTTATTTTTAATCCTCTCATAATATTCTTCATCATTCAACTGACAACTAATTATTATTAATTACCCTAACTCGTATCCTAAAATGGCTTATGGCCTAAATAAGTGTTGACTCCTTAGTGAGTTAGAAAGCATAGAACATTGTGAGATTTAGTGCTGGGGTTAAATGTGCATTTAAGCACAAGTTAGTGCATAAGAGTCTAATCAGAAGAGTCATCTGTATACTCACACAACATTTTTTTTTTTTTTTTTTTTTTTTTTTATTACATTTTCACCCCAAACAAGGCACATTGCCACTTTGGTGTAGGGGGCTACTATCAGGGGAAACATCTACTGGGGTACTATGTAGGGATTAGGGCAGCGAGATGTTGGTTCACGTTGCACTTGAACTTATGCATGTCAGTACAGTTGGGGAAGCAGTGACCCGGAATGGAATTCCACAGTCTAGCAGTTCTGGGGAAGAAACTACTGGAGTAGAAGGATCTTTTACATCTAGGGATCTCTACAGTGTGGGGGTGGGATTTTGCAGCTTGTCGGGTCTGTCGAGGGTGTTCACGTCGTGGGGGCACAAGTGCTTGCAGTTCTTCAGAGCATTCACCATTATAATACTTGTAGAACAGGCAGAGGGATGCAACGTTTCGACGATGGGACGGAGGCTGAAGTTTTGATGCCAGTTTAGGGCCTATCAGATTTGCGACTCTCTTTTGAACCCTGTCAAGGAGCGAGAGACAAGTAGCCGATGCACCGGCCCAAATATTACAGCAATACTCCATACATGGGCGAATAGTGGCCTTATAGAGGTACAGGATACTTTCGGGTGTTAAAAGTTTTCTAGCACGGTAGAGAGAGCCCACCTTCCTTGCAGCGGCCCTGGCAATGCCCTCGATGTAACTGTTCCAACTCATGTTTCCAGTGAACGTTAGGCCAAGGAGCTTGAGAGACGTACTCTCAGATAAAGAGTCGTTGGCCATTGCTATAGGTGGTAGAGAAGGTTTCTTGTAATTATTGAATGAAACCAGTTTTGTCTTGGTGGCATTGAACGTTACCATCCATTTTTGTCCCCATTCCACTACTGATTGGAGGTCATCCTCTAGTGTTTCTGCCATTACTTTAGATATATGTTCGTTTGTTTTCCTGTCGTGCCTGCTATAGAGTGTGGTGTCATCAGCATATATCCCCATCTCAGAGGCAATCTTGTCGGGGAGGTCATTTATGAATATCAGGAACAGCAGAGGTCCCAGGATAGATCCTTGGGGCACTCCCGCATTTATATCATATTGTTTAGATGTACGACCGTCGAGGACAACCTGGATTTTTCTCTTATCTAAGAAGGATTTAATTACGTTAAGTATTCTACCAGTGATACCGTAAGATCTAATCTTCCTGAGGAGACCCTCATGCCATACCCTGTCAAAAGCCTTAGATATATCTAGAGCTACCGCTCGTCCCTCTCCCGCTTTGTCCAGTGAATGGTATATGCGTTCAGAGATTACAGTGAAGATGTCTGCCGTGGAACGGGCTTGTCTAAATCCATATTGACGGTCGGTCAGAAGTTTAGCATCTGTAAGGTGCTGGACTAGAGCATGGTTAATTAAGGTCTCAAATATTTTGGCAAAAAGTGGGAGGAGGCTAATAGGGCGATAATTTAATGGGTCAGTTCTTTCGCCAGAATTCTTGAATACTGGTACTACAGAAGCAGTTTTCCAACAGCTTGGAAAGCAAGATTCATTAAGGCATTTGTTGTAGAGTTTGGAGAGAACTGGAGCTACTTCGGCTGAGCACTTTTTTAATAGCACAGCTGGGATGAGGTCGGGTCCACATAGATTGGGTCTCTATTTACTCGCCTCCCCACGAGGTCAGAGTTAGATACAGTCAGTTTTTTAATGCGTGGAAAAATCCAACTCTCCAGAAATAGAATGACGAAATTTAAATTGTCTCTTGTCAAGAAGGATTTCCATTATCCAAAAAAGAACAAGAATAAAAATTGCCTTAGTCTACAAAGAGTTTTTAAGAAGTGCCGTATCAGAACAGATACTACACTTTGCTCCTGGTTGAAAAGCTACAAAACAAGTCATCTACTGAATTCGGGTTAGATTTTTTACATCTGGGGCGAATGAGGGGAGTTGTAAAGCCAGTTACGTATGAGAAATAAAAAAACACTCAAAATTAATTTCTTTCAGTTTGCTATACATCCCCCCTATCTTTCTTTTTTGATACAGCTACAGTTTAAATAGTATTACTACCTGTAGTGATATTTCCTTTTGGTAATAATGGACTATTCTAATCTATTTATGCTTTTCTTTATGAACTCCGACTATTAATAAGCAGAGAGGGGTTAATTGAAACGAAAGTGATAAATATCATATGAAATAAGAATGCTGAGGGGGTGAGAAGATCATACAGTGATAGAGGGTGAAAATGATAGTAAGGGTGCGTCACATGGTAACTTAATTGCAAGTTGTTATTCATTAGAACGTTTCAAATGGTCGTTGTTTGGGTTTTTTTTTATATAACTCAATCCTAAAACTGAGGAATATTTTAGCATTTATTTTTTTGTGATTAAAATATATAGGCACAAGGATTTCAGGGAATCAAACTTTGATTAACACTGCTTTTATTTTTAACAAACGGAAGTCATCACTTACCAAGGCCTGAAGACCACTCGAGGATAAAAGTTAATGAGTGTAAGATGGTCAGTGAGTGGTATAAATTGGGTAGAATTTAATTATTTGAGGACACGGTTTGACAAGAACTTGTTTACATTGGACTTGAAGACAACCAAGCCTTAATATAACAATCTATATATCTATAAAAGTGAACATGTCTGTCTGTCTGTCTGTCTGTGTGTCTGTGTACATTTCCCTACGCAATAACTCTCTCAATTTTTAGTCTATAGACTCGAAATTTGAAATACCGGGTACTGAGATTTGGGAAAATCGATGTGACGGGTGTCAGCCAGAAATTTGGCTGTTAAGGGGTCAAATTTCAATGATTTGACCTTTAAGAACTCTACCAAACTCCTCCGACAATTTTGGGTCTAGACACTTGAAATTTTAGATATAGGTTCCTTGAACATGGATCTAACTTAATAAAGTGATTTGAGCCCGAAACAATAAATTTTAAGGGGTCATAATAGGGGTCAAAGTTTTAAAAAATTAACCATTTTTTTTTGTTTTTTTTGCTTTTTTTGCACAGCATACACCTCCAAACACCCGAGCAAGGGGTCAAAGTTCAACGATTTGACCTTTGAGAATTCTACCAAACTCCTCCGCCAATTGTGGGTCTAAACACTTGAAATTTTAGATATAGGTTCCTTGGACATGGATATAACTTAATAACTTGATTTGAGTCCAAAACAATAAATGTTAAGGGGACATAATAGGGGTCAAAGTTTTAAAAAATTGACCGCTTTTTCTTTTTCTTTTTTTTTTCTCAACATACACCTCCAAACACCCGGGCAACGCCGGGCTGAAATGCTAGTAGATTACTAAAACTAGCTTCATTTTGTGATATGTTTTAACTCTTTCCATGACTATCACTGGTCACTTATGATCAGTCTTATCATTTCCATTTATTGATTGGTGCGTTTGTTTGGGACAAAAGTTTAGTGCATCAAACTAAGGATATTTCTTTGAAAGGTCATCTATGATAATTAACCTTCAGATGTGGTTGTTCTGTTATTTTCGTTTTCCTTTCTCTGTGGAACAAAGAGACAATGATTAACATTGTACTGTGTCATTCAAGATAAGACCTTAACAAGAAAGGTCAACTGGTTCATTGAAATGTCAGAAGAAACATCCAAGAATCTGTTGACCACTTCACTTATATATATTATGAAACAATTGCTGACAGTTCGAAGTTTAACTTGATTTGATCATCAGTTCAATAAGAAAAAAAATATGTGAACTATAAAGACTCCTTATTATTTTTATCTATAATACAAAGGGCAAAAATCTGTTTAAATGTATGTATGTATGTATGTTTCTATATCTGCCTAAAACTTTCGACAGAAGCAATGGATTTTCACGAGATCGGTATCATTTTGAAGATTGGCTCTTCGGACAACAAATATCGAAAAATTGGCTAAAAACATTAATTCCTTCACCCTCAACTAGACACTTTTCTACAGGGAGGGGTTGATTTTTTTGCCGATAATTTCGAAAGTCATCCCCTCTTTTCGATTATCTTGCCTTAATTTAAAACTATGTCACTTCCGGTTTGGCGCAACAGCAAAGACGTCAGGGTTTTTTTTTTCACGTTCTTTGCCTCCTTTGCGGTACGCGTTCGAGCCCGCCTGCCTACTACCACTTTTTTTTTTTTTTTGCGCTCAACACACACCTCCAAACACCCAAACAACGCTGAGCACCCAGGCTAATATATTTATATATTCTTCATCGATGATCTCCCTAATCACATCCTAAGATTATACGTAGACACTTATGCTGATGACAATGCCATCTATGGCAACACTTCAAAGGCTGTAAATGGCCAAGTTCCCTCTGATTCCCTCTCCTCTGATCTTGAGCACATGGTGTGATGGCGCAAGAGGAGGCTGGTTAATTTTAATGCATCTAAAACCAAGCTTCTATCTTTCCATCATCAACGCTCTGACCCCCTCTGGCATTAATTGAAATGAATGGCTCTCTTATAGAGGCTCCATGTTTTGACTTCATAGCTTAGTGGGGGATGCTCTTTTCTCTTCCCTGCAACCTCTTTCCCACAGAAGAGACTGTGAGCCTGTCTCTGGTTTATGGTTACTTCCATGGCAAGTGCTCGTCTAAGCTCCAATCTATGGTCCACCCTAACCTGACTCTCATGAATAACACTCGTCTAGCTGAAACCACTATCAATAATTTCCTCCACTTTTTATCTGTGCATAAACCTAAAGGTTAATTCCATGAACAAAGCTTCTTTCTTAGAACTGCATGCCTGTGGAACTCTGTTCCGTTTTACTGCTTTCCTACTTATTACAATATGGTCGTCTTCAAGTTTAACATAAACAAGTTCTTGGTGTGCCATACCCTTAAATAATCCAATTTACCAAATTTCCACTATAAACGATCACTACGATATTATCCCATTGACTACTGTACACTCAATAACCCTTATTCTCAAGTGGCCTTAATGAGTGGTGACTCCTTTGTAAAAAGATTTTTTTTTAAATAATTTACTAGCAGACCTCCTAGTCATAAAATATGCTTAAATAAATTTTAATTCATGCAGATTTCTTATTTATTATTATATTGTACCCAGTTAATATATATATATATATATATATATATATATATATATGACATAGGTGCCATCAACTAGAATTGAAACCAAAACATATAACTCTCTAGTCTTATTCATTACTGTCTGATCTAAGTTCATAACAACTTTATAACAAGAACTTGTCAAAGATAAAAATGTATATTTGCGAATAGGTAGAAATAACATGTTTAGTCAACTTATGCCTGCCAAGTTCCAGCATTTTTTAATTTTGATCCGTTAGCAGCTATTTTTACCAGCTAATAATTAAATGGAATTTGTTCTACAGATTCAAATCACTATATATCAAGTTTCAAGTCTGTAGATTAAAATTGATAGAGTATTTGCTCTAACATACACACAAACAAGGTCAATTTTATATATATTTATATATGTGTGAGTTATATAAATCTCATATAGCGTTATAGACAAGGTCTATAAGAGCAAGGAATATTGCAGTAATGAAAAGCTCAATAGGTGTTGTTACCTAGAGCTATATATATAGAAAAGATGAAGGATTAATAATTGTGAAATTATCAAGTTTAGATGGGGGAAGCATAACAAAGCCCAATTTTTTTATGTTTCGGAAACGATATCCTTTTATTTATTCAATATTTACAAATAAAAGTATCGAGAAATAATTAAAATATTTCTGGATATCATCTCCTCAACGATATAAAACGATATTCAGAAATATTTTAATTATTTCTCGATACTTTTATTTGTAAATATTGAATAAAGAATATTGTTTCCGAAACGATCGTACACAAAAAAATTGGGCTTTCTTATGTTTTCCCCCATGTAAACTTGATACTTTCATAATTATTAATCCCTCATCATTTGTATATATATATATATATATATATATATATATATATATATATATATATATATATATATATGAACAAATGATTAATAAAACATGTTAAAAGACATCTTGAAAAAGAGTTAAAAACATATTTAATTTTCATATTATAAGCTCTATTTCCTTTTCGGTTTTATTGAGCTTTTTACATCTGGCTGAGTTTATTTTACTTGTAAATATTAACTCTTTAATATTTATAATATATTTTAAGTTTACGATTTTGATTACCTTAGTAAACTTATTGTAACTTTTATTTTTATATATATATATATCTTATTATGCATTTTCCTAATGTCTGTCTGTGTGCGTGTGTGACGTGGTTTATCTCAGCCTATAGGCAACCAACCCAGGCAAGTAAGGTACCGAAATGAAGCTTATGACCCAGCGGATGTTTTAGTGATACTAATATCCATGTTTGGTGCATGGAAATGCAAAAAAAAAAAAAAAAAAAAAAAAATGCAAGAAATGCAAAAAAAATAACGATTTACTAAACAACATTTTTTTTTTTTACTGGATATTTTTCCGGTATTCACCGGAAGTTATTATCTCCCTTAGTAAGTTCAATTTACTGTGTGTGTGTGTGTGTGTGTGTGTGTGTGTGTGTGTGTGTGTGTGTGTGTGACGCGGTTTATCTCAGTCTACAGGCAACCCACCCAGGCAAGTAAGGTACCGAAATGAAACTTATGATCCAGCGGATGTTTTAGTGATATTTATATCCATGTTTGGTGTATGGAAATGAAAAAAAAAAAAATTTTTTTTAAATGCAAAATAATTACGATTTACTAAACAACGTTTTATTTACTGGATATTTTTCCGGTACTTGGATTCTTATGTATAAATAGGTGTTGCAGCAAAAATCCAACATTTGACAAATCGTAAACGAAATATCAGCAGGTGCTAAGGAACATGATGAAACCCTGGATGGATAGGCTCATCGCCAGACGCCCCTATATCTTCCAGAAGGTTTCCAGTTTTTGCACTCAAAGCTCAGACGACCCAGGCGTGGCTGCTCAACAATGTTTCTCACCACCAGTTGGCGATAATTACATTGAAAATTAATGTAGTAATGTAACTGCAACGGTTGCTAAATAAACCTTTAGGTTTTTGAATGTATAACTTTTTTTTTTATTATTGTTTATTTAATTTTCTTTTATATTGCATTTTACTGCAACATTCTGTGTATGTGTGTTTTCTCTATTTGTGTGTGTGTGTGTGTGTGTGTGTGTGTGCGCGCGCGCGCGATGGTCTTTGACAACTGATTAAAAAGATTTTCCCAAATCTCAATACTCCTTATGTCAAATCTCAAGTCTGTAGACTGAAAATTGACAGAGTAGTTTGGTAGGGAAATGTACACACACACACATACACACGCACACACAAACACACAGACATTTTCACTTTTATAGATGTAAAGATAGATATAGGTTAGTTAAAAAGAAAAAAAACTCAACACAACATTCTAGACATTTCTTGTTATAATTTATTTTATCATGCCAAGATAGACGAGATTCAGCAGATGAATCCCAAAGACTAGTCGTATTTTAACATATCCCACTCTTTTATGTTACCATACGGTTAGTCTTTGAACCTCATCTGATAAATCCTGTTGTGATGAAATAAATTATAATGAGAAATGTCTAGAAAGTTGGGTTAAGTTTTTCTTTTTAACTTTTATTTTTGCTCTGTATTGCATTATATTACTCAGACGAAAAACTAATCTTTTCTTAAAGTTTGATAAGGTAAGATCTGGGAAGAGTGGATCCCCAAGAACTGCATAGAAGAATAAGTTAGCCTAATAAAATCATGGTTACTTACTCAAAAAAATGAATAACACTAATGGTTGAAATTGACTTGAATTTCAACCATTAGTGTTATTCATTTTTTTGAGTAAGTAACCATGTTACATATATATATAATATATATATAGTATATAATATATATAATATATATATAGTATATAATATAATATATATATAATATATATTAATATAATATATATATATATAATATATATATTATGTATATATATATATATAATATATATATAGTATATAATATATATAATATATATATAATATATATAATATATATATAGTATATAATATATATATATAATATATATATTATGTATATATATATATTTATCATATATACATTATATATATTTATTTATAAATATATATTATTTATATATTTATAGATATATTGTATATATATATTTATTTATAAATATATTATATGTATTTATTTATAAATATATTATATATATATTTATAACTATATATATTATATATATAAATATATATATATTTATTTATAAATATATTATATATATTTATTGATAAATATATATTATATATATATATATATATATATATATATATTTATTTATAAATATATTATATATATATATATATTATATATTTATTTATAAATATATTATATATATATTATATATATATATTTATAAATATATTATATATATATATTTATAAATATATTATATGTATATATATATATATATATATATATATATATATATATATACTAGCAAAAGTACCCGTTGTTGACTGGGTTCAAAAACAGCCTACAGAAAATGGACTCTGATTTATGAAAGTATGATAGGTTATGAAAAGGAAGGGTTGTAAAGAAATAGCTTCGAATTTGGGGGTATCAAAACCAAAGCAAAATATAATGAAAGTAAAAATAAAATAGATAAACCCCATAATTTATTATACCATACCTGTTCACACTGAAACACTTGTCACAATATTCTGTGGATCCATATTAAAAAACCTTGTTCAACTTTGTGACATATTTCCATTCTATGGAGGTCAGGTGCGAACAAACACCCCATAATTTTATTATACCATATTTCTTCAAACTGAAACATAATTATCGAAGTATACTTACGCAGATAGATATGAAAAGTCTTTATTAAAGTTTGTGTCTATTTCCATTTTATGGAGGCCAGGCATGAAGCCAGACCCCACAATTTTATTATACCATCCCTATTTAAGTTAAAACATACTTATCAAAATATTATTATGTACATCATCAAAAACACTTGTAAAGGTTTTTTTTTTTAATTTTTAAATTTTTTATTTCCATACTTATGTACCAGGTGCGAACGCAGACCCCACAATTTTAATGAACCACCGTTCTGCTAGATCAAACATATCCAGTCCTGTTACTCGATACATCTTCTATCATTATATGTAATCAGTTTATTAAAATAGTCAACCATATAGGAGCACATTCGTGACCGCACACACACACACAGAGCTTTATATTATATTTTATATATATATATATATATATATATATATATATATATATATATATATATATATATATATATATATATATATATATATATATATATATATATATATATATATATATATATATATATAGAGATTATATATATATATATATATAGAGAGAGAGAGAGATTAGAATCCTAGAGTGGATGAAACGCAGAATATTCAGTGTAGCTTAATCGCCATATATATTTTATAACTTACTATATATATATATATATATATATATATATATATAGGTCACCGCTTATCAAGGTCAAGACCCACTTGAGGATAAGAGTCAATGAGATAAATGATTGTTAGCAAGGAGATGTGGAACATTGTGAAGATTAATGAAGTGCTAGTTATATTTAATTAACAAACTTGATTAATAATTAAACATTCAACCCAATTATTATTATTTTTTAAATATATTGATAATAACACTTTTTTCATTTGTTGTTGTATAAATTTTAATTATAATTCATAAAATAATTACAAAAAGAAAAGAAAAATAGATTTTATATGACGGAATTTTTTTATCTTCTGAGAGGTGAAAGATTTTCTCACTGGCTGTCCATAGCGGGCACTGATTGTGAAGATCGATACAGAAGTGATTGATTTGGCTACTGCGTGCGTTTCCTCTTCGTTCTCTGCAGTCGACCATGATTGATGACTTCTGCTACATCTTTTCCCCCTTATCCTTTTGACGTTTCCTTGCCCTAATCAAGTTTTCAGATAGCTTGATATCAATAAAATTATATTCCCACTTCTTGTGTCAGGGTATGTTTGTGATTCTCGCCTTTACGTGACGTATGCGTTATTCTTTTTATTTACCACTAACGGGACCTGTGGAAATTCCACAGGGGACTCATTCATATGGAATATATTGATGTTGGCATTCTGTAGATGTTCAGTGTAAATGGGGATGCTCTGATATTATTGTAGCTTTTTTATTAAAACTGCAAAAATATTTATCTAAGCTAGCACGAACACCAGGCAAAGCCCGGTCGTAAAGTACGCTTAATTATGATATTTTAATTCTTGAGTATTTCGTATATATTATTAAAGAGGTAATGTTCTATCGATTTTTATATATTATAAAGCTGTGATTTAAAAAAAAAAAAATATATATATATCCATGTGACTTGGGTGCATTAGCTTGAATCGAAACCGAAATAAAAACTTATGAAAAATATATATATATATATAACTCGATTTTCTTCTGCCATAATCGAAACCAAAACTTATGAAGAATTCTTGATAAAATTATTTATAAAGAAAATAGATGACTTAAGTGGCATCAGCAAAATCAAAAACAAAAAATTTCTTTTACAAAACAATCAAACAAAACAATCAAACAAAACACCATGAAAAAATATTTGTAAATATTGAGAACTTCAAGCATAAAACTTTTTTCAAAATTATTGGATTCGGCAGTAAATAACCTCAAAAGGGTTGAACCATAAAACAAAACAACCAAACCGAAAAAAAAAGCATACAATATAAAAAAATTTTTAAAATTATATTAAAAATAAATTAATTTCGAAATTAAATCCACGAGAGTGCATTTCGGTTTCTTCGTAAACAAGTTAGCCTTTTTTTTTTTTTCGTCCCAAACAAGGCATATTGCCACTTGGGACATAAGGAGCTACTATTTGGGATCGCGTCTAACAGAAAACTGTAGGCAGTTGAGCAGCAAGATGTCTATTCACATTATATTTAAACTTCTGCAGGTTAGTACAGCCAGGGAAGCAGGAAACAGGGAGGGAATTCTAGCAGTCCGAAGGGAAACTATTGGAGTAGAAAGCTTTCCAGCATACCTCAACAGTGAAGAGGGATGATTTTACTGCTTGCCAGGTTTTGTAATCTTTTGTTAATGTGTGAAAATAAACGAAACAATAGACTATTTAGTGGTCCTCGAAATTTTAAAGGAATTTGGGAGCATTTAAACTGTCAAATAGAAAATCGTTCTTAGCAAATCCTTATTTAATTAAAATTTTAACAAAATTTAGTCATAATTTTACAACAGTTTTGTTCAGTTAGCAAATTAATGACTTAACAACATGGTTAAATTTAACTTTTAAAGTCCTATGAACTTTGGAACTTGGTTTACTTAGCAATGATATTTTATTTATTTGTAGACTGTTATCCTCATCTTCGTGGTTGTTGTTTCACGACGTTTCGGCCAACTATTCCTCTGGCCTTCTTCAGGTAGTTGACCACGACATGATAGGAATGCTGAGTCTCTTAACTGTATCCTCAGTAATTACTGCCTTTTCTTTTTTTTTTACACAGTGATCACCACTTATCAAGGCCCGGAAGCCACTCAGCAATAAGGGTTATTGCAAGTACATTACGTTAGTGTGGAGATTTGATGAAGTGTTTACTTAAGGGGGCGGTTCATTAGGAATTTGTTAACGTTGGACTTGAACACATCCAAGTTGTAGTCAGGTGGGAAGCAGGCAGACGGAACAGAGTTCCACAGGCGTGCAGTTCTAAGAAAGAAGTTTTGTTCATGGAATCTACATTTTGATTTAGGCACAGATAAAGAGTGGGGAAAATTTTTCACAGTGGATTCAGCTAGACGGGTGTTTTTCGTGAAGGATTGGCGAGGGAGGACCAGAGATTGGAGTTCAGACGAGCACCTGCCATGGAAATAACGATAAAACAAGGATAGGCTCACAACGTCTCTTCTGTGGGAGAGAGGTTGCAGGGTAGAGAAAAGGGCATCCCCCACTAAACTACAAAGTCTATTTTGTACTCTGTCAAGGCAGGATAGGCTGTTTTTAGCAGCTCCTGCCCAGATATGGTAGCAGTACTCCATCTTTGGACGTACTTGGCTTCCATAGTTGTTTGTGTCACGCTTAACCACTTAAAGAAGACTTGAGGAATAGTTGGGCGAAACATGATGAAACAACTACGAAGATGAGGATGATACTCCACAAATAAAAAATATACAAATTACTCATCTCAAAGTATTCAAATAATGTATAATAATTAGCAAGGGTTATTCTGCATGTTGGTACAGTTGGGGAAACAGGAAACATGGAGGGAATTCCAAAGGCAAGCAGTCTAAAAAAAACAAGGTATGAGTAGAAGGTTTTCCAGCACGTAGGGATTTTTACAGTGAAGAGGTGGGATTTTGCTGCTAGCCGAGTTTGTAAGGAGTATTTATGTTGAGGGGAGGCACAAGTGCAGGGATTCATTGGAACACATTCCGTGAAAGTAATTTGTCAAACAAGCACAGGTATGCAATATTGTGGTGATGGGACAGAGGTTAGAGCTTGGTAGACAGTGTGGTACCTTTTAGGTTAGAGATGTTTTTTATTTTTATTCTGTTCGATGATGAGGCTGATGATTGGTGCACCAGCCCAGATGTGGCAACATTACTCCATGCACTGCGAATTGTGGCTTCATATATATATATATATATATATATATATAGTAAACCACATACAGAACTGTTTCGCTGTATCACAGCTCATCAGTGTGGCTAGACAGGCAACTACTTCAAGCCAGGATCAAAACCCGACCACCCGTACGACAGTCAAGGCTTCTAGCCATTACGCTAATTAGCTGCTGCTGTTCAGGCTGTGAATTAACGATGTTTTGACATCGTACGATATACCTAAGCTCGATTTGTTTACACAAAGAGCATCGCTTAATACGCTAACGGTAATTCATGTATCACTTCCCAATATGCTGAACTCAAAATTAGAATGTGTGTGTGTGTGGGGGGGGGAGAAAAGAGCTGCTAAGAGGACAAAATTGAAAAATTGGTACGGGGTGGGGGAGTCATCGGATCTTTATCAGTTGTGTGTGAGGACACTTCTCAACCTATATACTCAACGACTTTTTGGATCTACAGACTTGAAATTTGGTGTGTGAAGTATTCAGATGTGTGGAAAACTTTAATCGGTTTCCATTCGGAAAAAGAACTGCTAAGAGGACAAAATTGAAAAATTGGTACGTGGGGTGGGGTGGGGGGGTCATCGGATTTTTATGTATTTGTTAACTGTTCCATGAATGAGCATGCGTGAACGGTTCATATAACAGATTCCTGTGTTAAGAATAAGTAGGTTTGAAAACACTTTTTTAAACCGTATCAAGCTGGCTTAATGGCTATCGTATTTGACTCACTGTCTTTAGGTTTTGGTTTCGATCTCAGTTCGAGTATTTTTTTTCTTTTTTTTTTACTTACAAGAAATGAACTGTTAAAAAGAAAAACATAATACTCGCATGCACATGTCTCAGTTTCTGTATGAATTAAAATATAATATTTATGCGTATTTTGCGACCAGGCAACACAGGGCGACCTGCTAGTGATGGGATGAACGATTCCAATATTTATCCCGATTCCAATTCTTTATAAATCTCTAAATATTTAATTATAAAGTTGTTATTTTTTCTTGATTATCGTAAAAACGCATGTAAAATGTGCATATTTTTCAAACGTAAAACACACGTGTGTCTGGGGGGGGGGGTGACCTATAGATTTAAGCTTTACTGGTAGCTTAAAATCAACAAACATTTACTATGTCAGTATTACTACCAACAGAATTTGTTTAAAAAAAAAAATAAGTAAAGAATCGTTTTTGGCATCAGAAAATAGGCCCAATTCTAATATTTCAAAATGTTCTGATTTTCCTGGTTCCAATTAATCGTTTCAAACGTTAAGACAATTAATCAGATTAAAGAATTGCAAAAAACATTTGACGAAATCGGAAAATTTTTGTCTATTTTCTGATGCCATTTTTACCTTTGTTTAAAATTTATTTTTTCATTACTGGCACTAATAATAAAATAAAATATTTTGAACCGCATGTAAAACTAAAATGTACAGATTTCTAATACTCTCGACTGCATTTTTACGTTGCCGCAAATCTATGTACATATTAGACAGGTATTTACAATAATCAGTCTTCCCCAAGAAAAAAACAAATTCTATAGCAAAATATTTAATGATTTTTAAAAAATCGGAATTGATGATTTTTTTTTTTATATGGGGGTCACCACTTATCAAGGCCCGAAGGCTACTCAGGGATAAGGGTTATTGCGTGTACAGTAATCAATGAGATAGTACTGTAGTAATCATTAGTATTGGGGGTTTTGATAGAGTGTCTTAAGGGGGCAGTTTGTCAGGAGTTTGTTTATGTTGGACTTGAAGACGTCCAAGTTGTAGTCAGGTGGGAAACAGGCAAGCGGCAGAGAGTTCCACTGGCGTGCAGTTCTAAGAAAGAAGCTTTGCTCATGGAATCTACGTTTGGATTTAGGCACAAATAAAGAGTGGGGAAAATTGTTGACAGTAGTTTCAGCCAGACGGGTGTTTCTTGTGAAAGATTGGCGCAGAATCATAAATTTAAAACAGAATTGGTAATTGTATCGAAATCGGGAAAAATATTTGTAAGTTTACTATCTGGTAGAGGCAGACCATCTACTTTGCAGAAGCCTTGGCAATGTCTTCTGTGTATTCATTTCAATTCGTGTTACCTATGAATGTTAGGCTGAGACACTTAAGTTTCATCTCAAAAAGTTTCAGCCTATGTTAATGCAAATGATGAACAGTTGCTATATTTGTTTAATTTATTAGCGAAAACTGATCTATATATATATATATATATATATATATATATATATATATATATATATATATATATATATATATGTAAAAGAGATTTAGAAGGCTGTCACAATGCGAGGAATGAATTATAGTCGCTGTTGGTAAGAGGAGACGAGAACAAGTGGCGATTTACAAATCAATAAGTACATATATATATATATATGTTTTATTATTATTATTTTTTTTTTTTAATATATATATTTATTCAGTTGTATGGTAAAATGTCTTGTTTTCATGCGACGTGTTCCATAATAATTTCGGAAAAATTTTCCCTTTTCAAATGGTGTGCGTAACAGGTCGATTCAACGCATGCTGGATGAAGGGCCGGAAGTTGTGTCGATTCAAAGCATGCTGGATGAAGGGCCGGAAGTTGTGTATATGTATATATATGTATAGTTATTTTCAAAACTTTCCTTCTTACTCAACTCCCTTCTTATGCCTTTTCTCATTTTTCTCATATCCTCACCTCCCTCCCCCTTCATATTATCTCCTCTGTTGTCTATTTTGCTCATACGTTTGTATGATGCTGATTTCCTCTCCTCTTCTGATGAGAAGCATTTACCTTTGAAATGTCATGGCCTAAGGAGCCCCCCCCCCCCCGGCCAGTTTTTTTTTTTTTTTATTTATTTAACTGTTTCGATCATTAAACCATGCTACACGTTGGGCATGGCAAAATATTTCCTCCTCTAAAATTAAAAACAAGTTTTTCAACATTTTTTTTAATTTAAAAATTTTTTTCCTTGCCTGATGAGATCAATAATCAGCGAAACGGTTTGAACATCGTAGCAAGATATGAGTGTATTTATGTAAAAAAAAATAAAAATGGTAAATTTTCTCTCTTTGCTTGAGCACTATCAACGACCTTTGTTGCAATTTAATGATTCTAATCTTTTGAATACTTTACAACTGGAATATATATATATATATATATATATATATATATATATATATAGGTTATATCGATTAGTTTCCTTGATGTAAATTCAATTACATATGTGCATTGAGACTCCACTGAAACATGTATGCACATATGTAACCAATAATTTTTGCATAATAAACATTCTCTCTCTCTCTTTATATATATATATATATATTCATTTATTTACATAAAATATAAGGGCATATATTTTATGTATCAATTTTCTGTATTTACTTCAACAGTGCTCAATATTTGAGTAGAGCATGGTATTTATGAAAAAATATTTATAGCAATTAAATTACACATATAGGCTTCCGTGTTTTATCCCTTATCTCAAGCTAAAATGCACGAAATTTCTGTGACCGGGTGTTCTTATATATAATGTGGTGCTTGGTCTTGCTAGGTAAGTAATCAGATTCATTGTTATTCCCTCTCACGGATTAATGTTTCTATTCTCATGGGTAGGCTTCTCTCAAACAAAAGTTTGAATAACTTTCACTTATTTATCAAAGCCCGAAGCTTACTCGAGGATAAAGGTAAATAAGTCAGTGAGACTACAGCGTAGTGGTTGGTAATAGTGGAGTTTTCTTATTTAAGAATTTGTTTACATTGAATTTGAATATCACCATATTGTAGTCAGTTAAAAAATAAGCCCACAGTACAGAATTCCAGAGGTAGGCTGTTCTAAGAAAGAAATTTTGTTCATGGAATTTGTGTGCTTTCTCTTTTGTTTATATATATATATATATATATATATATATATATATATATATATATACATATATATATATATATTTGTAGTCATCGACATACAGTCCTGTTTCGTTGTATCACAACTCATCAGTGCCACCAGACTAGCATCTCTCCCAAGCCAAGGATTGAACCTAGAACCATCGTGTTGTCAGTCGGCAGTTCTCCCACTCGACCACAGAAGCGACGCTCGCAAATAATTCGTCAGAATTTCTATTTAAATAGACATCCGCCACCACTTTTACAGTGCTCAAACACAAACAACAAGTCTTGGTTTTTGTTAATACAGTATATATATATATATATATATATATATATATATATATATATATATTGTTTCAAGACTAATTGGAAAAATTCAAAACATTATGGCATTTGAAAATTTTCACATAAATAGCCTTTCTTCAGACTTATCGAATATATATATATATATACGCACACTAACCCTAAACAACACCTATTCCAAAACAGGAAAAAGTAATTTCTTGAACAATTTTGTACGACTTCTATATTATTTTATGAACATTAAAAATCAAGATATAATGCTACTAAACCTTGTATCTAGACTCCTTATTCCAATTTTAATCAATATTCATTATATGATTTGTATTCTAAGAAATAGTTTAAAATGTAAGACTTAAGCTTAAGGTGTCTTAAGAAGATATTGAAATTCAAGGAATCTTGCTTAATTGATATCTAATAACTATAGATCAACAATTTTCGTTCAAATCTGAAATATTTCAATTTTCAAATGAAAGGTTGTGCCTATATTATACTTCTAAAATCCTCCAATGAAACCAAAATTTTGGGAATGTTTATGAATTTATGTACAATAGATATTGTTGAAATTTCATAAAAATTCTAACTGTAATCTCTGAGCGTATATACCATTCACTTGACAAAGCAGGGGAGGGTAGAGTGGTAGCTCTAGATATAGCTAAGGCTTTTGACAGGGTATGGCATGAAGGTCTTCTCAGGAAAATCAGATCATACGGTATCAATGGAAGAATACTTAACATAATTAAATCCTTCTTAGATAAGAGAAAAATCCAGGTTGTCATCGATGGTCGTACATCTAAACAATATGATATAAATGCGGGAGTGCCTCAGGGGTCTATCCTTTGACCTCTATTATTCCTAATATTCATAAATTATCTCCTTGACAAAATTGTCTGTGAGATGGATATATATGCTGATGACACCACTCTCTATAACCGACACGACAGGAAAACAAATGAACACATATCTAGAGAAATGGCAGAAACACTAGAGGATAACACTAGTGGAATGAGGGAAAAAATAGATGGTCACATTCAATGCTGCTAAGACTAAACTTGTTTCCTTCAATAACTACATGAAACCTTCTCTACCACCTATAGCAATGACCAAAGACTCTTTATCTGAAAGTACATCTTTTAAACTCCTCAGCCTAACGTTCACAGGAAACATGAGTTGGAACAATTACATTGAGAGCATTGCCAGAAACGCTGCGAAAAAGGTAGGTTCTCTCTACCATGCTAGAAAGCTACTAACGCCCGAAAGTATCCTGTACCTCTATAAGGCCGCCATTCGCCCATGTATGGAGTATTGTTGTCATATTTGGACTGGTGCATCTGCTACTAGTCTCTCACTCCTAGACAGGGTTCAGAAGAGAGTTGCCAACCTAATAGGTCCTGAACTGTCATCTAAGCTTCAGCCTCTGTCCCATCGAGGTTATGTAGCATCCCTCTGCCTGTTCTACAAGTATTTCAATGGTGAATGCTCTGACGAGCTGCAAGCACTTGTGCCCCCTTGACGTAAGTACCCCTGACAAATCCGACAAGCAGCAAAATCTCACCCCTTCATAGTTGAGATCTCTAGATATAAGAGAGCCTTCTACTCCAGTAGTTTCTTCCCCAAAACCGCTGGACTTTGGAATTCCCTTCCGAGTTCCTGCTTCCCCAACTGTACTGACATGCAAAAGTTCAAGTGTAATGTGAACCGGCATCTTGCTGCCAAACTCCCCACATAGTACCCCTGTAACTTATGTCCCTGATAGTAGTCCCCAACAGCAAAGTGGCAATGTGCCTTGTTTGGGGTGAAATTGCAATAAAAAAAATCAAAAAAAAAAAAATCAAAGATATCCAAAAAAATTTTTATTTTGCATGAAACTAAATATAGTCCATATTACTCACCCTTACGCCCAGCAGCTGTGTTCCAAAAAATGTATAATAATCAGTTAATTTATTTAGGAATTAATCTCATACAGATGTTTTTTTTTTTTTTTTTTTTTTTTATTTTGTTTTTTTTGCGCCCTATGCAAGAGGGAGATATTAGAGGTTGTTACACCAGCTTAGCAACTCTTTTAACAATTCTATCGGAAAAAAAAAATGGATGTAAAATATAAAAACTAATTTCCAAAGCTACTCTGTGTGTGTGTGTGTGTGTGTGTGTGCTTCAATTATACCTGTCTGTATTATTTATATTGCTCCGGTTTATACTCAACTCCATTGTTTATCTAATCTTGTCGTCTGATTCATCTGTCTGAGTGACTCTCGTGTTGACTCTCAAAACAAATCTGTTGATAAGAATTAATTTGATATAGTCTTGCTTGTCAGTTTGATTCAGCCACGCAAATCAATCGTATATATTTGTACACACACCATCTTTCATCTACTAACGCAGTATACTTTACCATACTTCACTTACAGTAGTTTGTTTTTCTTAGTACACTACAACTTATCTCAGATCCTAAAGTTTTCCATTTGGCAATCATGCAGTATAATCACACTCGACTAGCTACAACCACTATATATGGTCCTGGATATGACCTTAAACTATATCCGATGGTGAGGTCCGAGCTTGTGGGCTTTGGGGAGTGTAGAGCCATCCTTTAATTGCCAGGTCTACTCTGGCCCAGAGTGGTAGTACCTGTTAGGGTCCCAACTATGGGTTAAATAGAAACCGACTTGGAAAAAACAAATATATTCTATTAAAAAAAATTTTCTTCAAAATAACTGGATCAGCATTAAATAACCTGAAAAGGGTTGATATGCCGTAAAACAAAAACAACCAACCAACCAACAACCACTATATACGATTTCCTTCAATCCCTAACTGAACCTAAATCTAAATGCACATTCCATGAGTAAAGCTTCTTTCCCAGAACTGCCCGCCTGTGGAACACTGTTCTGCAAGCCTGCTTCTCAGTTGAATACAACACAGAAGCCTTCAAATCCAATGTAAACAAATTCTTGTTGAGCCGTCCCCATAATCAAATTTTACACCATTAGTGATTACTACACTACCACCTTACATTCATTAACCCATTATCCTTGAGTGGCTTGCGGGCCTTGATAAGTGGTGACTTCCAAGTAAAAAATAAATCTATATATCTATAAAAAGTGAAAGTGTCTGTCTGTGTGTGTCTGTGTTTGTACATTTCCCTACACAATAACTCTGTCAATTTTCAGTCTACAGACTCGAAATTTGATATACAGGGTACTGAGATTTGGGCAAATCTTTGTAATTCATTTTCGGCCAGAAATTTGGCTGTTAAGGGGTCAAAGTTCAACGATTTGACCTTTGAGAACTCTACCAAACTGCTCCACCAATTCTGGGCCTAAACACTTGAAATTTAAGATATAGGTTCTTTCGACATAGATCGAACTTAATAACTTGATTTGAGCCCAAAACAAATGTTAAGAGGTCATAATAGGGGTCAAAGTTTAAAAAAAATTACGTCTGCGATCTCTCTGAATAAAATAAATTACAATCATTTAAAAACAAGAAAAAAATGATAATAAAAACTGAAATTGAATAAATTACAATATTTATTGATCCATCAAATTTCAAACAAGGAATTATAATTAAAAAAAAAACCCTTTTGCTCATGGATTTTCAAACATAAGCTCATCTCATCAAAGGATAAAGATTAGTAATAAAAAAAACATTAGTTAAAAAAAAATGTAAAAAAAAAGCATTAGTGTTGTGGAGACTCCCCCATGCACAAGAGATGAACTTTTCCGACCTGTAAAAAGAGGTACAACTCTCGACGTGATCTCTGTCCTTCATAGTCCGCCATCTTGGCGATACGTGCTACGACTGTTGCTCTTTGTATATTCTGTTTTGTTTCAATATATTTTACCGTTCTGACCCATATCCGCGTCCATGTTTTTGCTTTGTGATCCTTCCAACAATTAATAAAAAATTAAGTTTTATTTTTTTTTTCCGTCTAATCAGTACAATTAGTAAAAAAAATATTAGTAAAAAATTATTTTTTTACTAACTTTTTTTTACCAATGTTTATTCACTTATCTTTGAAAATCCATAGGTTAAGGATTTTTTCTTTATTAAAATTCCTTGTTTGAATTTTGGATGGATAAATAAATATTGTAATTTATTCAGTTTTAGTTTTCATTGTCATGTTTTCCTAATTCAATGCAACTCCGAAGTATTTAAATTTTTAACGCGGAGGTCGTGCCCGTATTATATTAAAGCGAATACTGGCAAATGGAGGTTGTAGTCCGAAAATTGCCGCGAAGTTCGTTGGAGCAAACTGAAATAAAGGGATTCACTAACGACACAAAACAGGATATAGATAAAAAAGTATTAATTATCAAAACAATAAAATTTACAAGTTTTGCAAAACTTATTGTGTTTGCGGCTTTAGAGAAAGTCCAACTATAAAGTTCTTTTACGTCCAAAGAATTAGACGGCTCTTGTAATGTTCGTATAGGCACAAAATTTTAGGATAGGAATTTTCCTACCTGTTGCTTCATGGACGAGCTGTGGTTAAAAGAGGAAGAGACTATTGTTCTAAAAGCGAACCCGATAAACAGGGGTCCCTGATTGGTTAATTAGACAGACCCTATTTTTAGATTGTTAGTGTATTAAAGGGAGGTAAGTGGGAATGATAAGCCCCCCCTTTTTTTAGAATATCCACTAAAAACATTTTTTTAAATATTTAAAAAAAAACAACAACAACAACAAAAACCAACGAAATTTGGGGTATATATATATATATTATATTATATTATATTATATTTATTTATACACTATGCACAATGCTTCAAACAAACTACATACTCTTAAAAATGATAAAATTAAAAATTTTTAAATAATGGGGACCAGATATATGCATATATAAACAGGAATAAGAATTGACGTAACAAAATGTTTCGGGCAATGCCAGGTTTTCACATTTTATCAAGTGGAACAAAAGGAACGGCCTCTGAGGTAAATGCTTTCGAAATTTTGACCGGATGTCGTTAAACGCTAAACAAAGGAAAAAAGGTATGAAGTCAATATAAATAAAAAAACAAAAAAAAAACGAAAGTCAGAGTTAAGGAGACGAGTTATGAGACGATCGCCAGCCGGCTTGCCCCCCCCCTCCCCCCCTCCCCCTCTCTCTCTCTCTCTCTCTCTCTCTCTCTCTCTCTCTCTCTCTCTCTCTCTCTCTCTTCTACACTCTGATTGCCAAAATAAAGTGCATTTTATTTCTATATCAACAAAGGGAATTGTTCGCTTTGTTATTGAAAACATAGTATACATTCGCTGCTGTCGAAAACAGTCCAACGTTGCGATTTATACATACATTTCAAGACTCGCTCGTTATCCGAGGAAAAAAAAAAAGAAAGAAAGAAAGAAAGAAAAAACAGAAAAAGTGTTCGCTATCAAATATTAATTTGTTTCTGCTAATCTTTCCACTTTTCTCTCTGCTTCTTTGTCGATAATAAAATATCTATAGAGAAATAAGAAAAGATATGGAGGCTGCTCGATAGGTGCCCAACTATGGATCTATATGTCAACTGCAACACGCAAACGCTGTATAGATTCTTAAGACGGGGTTTCTCTTTCCGCAGATTTAAATTTTCTCCTGCCGGTTACACAGCTGAACACTTGAAGCTGCCACCTGCTATACGTGTGTGCAGCAATCGATATGCAGAGTCAACTGCGGTGGTGCACATTCTGCATGGCTAAGCTCCGCTTTGGTTGCACTAGATGTCACTGCCCCCATCCTCTTTGCCTTCATATCTCTGACTCATCAGCTTGAGAAAATACTCTTTCCATTTTTGAGGTGAACGGGGGTTTGCTAACAACCTGTAGTTTTCAAAAGTTTAATTTCAAGAACCACCGACAGATGTCGCTTGTCAGCCAAAGAACAGGGGTCGATAACTCTTCCTTTTTCTAAACGTTCGTGCAAACTAAAATGATATTTTGACATATTTTTATACAATCTTTCTGTACAAAAAAGAAATTATTCTTAAACCTTTATAAATGTCTCATGTTTTTTTAAATTATATTTTGCAACATTTTTATACAACCTTATCGTAAAAAAATCTTAAAACAATCTATAAATGTTTCACGTTTTTATCATATTTATTTAAGTTTAAGTTATTAAAAAAAAATATATCAATGCATTAAAATTATATTTTGAAACTTTTTTATACAATAAATGTTTTGATTTTCATATTTTTGCGTTATCTCTTTCGTTATTATATATGTTTGCGTTATCGTAAACACTTATTTATATTTGAGGTTCACATAATGGCCGCTAGATGTCAGTTCTCTAAGAACAAGGGTCGATAACTCGTCTCTGTTGCTAATATGTAACTGCCATACAGAAGTGCCAATCTTTTTAATAATTAAAGAAATTAACTGCAAAATATTTATTTCTTTTTACTTGTTTTCACCCCAAACAAGAAATATTACCATTTGTACATAAGGGGCTAATATTTGGGATCATGTCTACAGGACCACTGTTTAGGGAGTTGAGTTACAAGATGTCTGTTCACATACATTTAAACTTCTGCATGTTAGTACAGTCAGGGAAGCAGGAAATAAGGAGGGAATTTTAATGACTAGCAGTCCGAGGGAAGAAACTATTAGAATAGAAGACCTCCAGGCATCTAGGGACCTCAACAGTGATGGGGTGGGATTTTGCTGCTTGCCGGGATAGTCAGTAGTATGCACACTGAGAGGACACAAGTGCTATGAGTTCATCAGAGCACATTCCATTAAATCACTTGTAAAACAGACAAATGAAATGCAATGGAACACATACATCAAATCCGTTGCCAATGTCGCTGAAAAAAATAGTTAGATCCTTCTACCGATATAGTAGATATCTCACTGCTGATGCAATTCTCTAATGAAACCACTATCAATAATTTCCTCCACTCTTTATCTGTGGCTAAACCTAAACGTAGATTCCATGAATTAAGCTTCTTTCTAAAAAGTGCACGCCTGTGGAATTGTCTTCCGTTTGCCTGCTTTCCAACTGACTACAATATGGTCGTTTTCAAGTCCAATGTGAACAAGATTTTGATGAGCTATCCCCTTAAGTAATTTAATTTACCAAATTTCCGTTACTAACGATCACCATGATATTGTCCCATTGACTACCGTACACTCATTAACCCTTATCGTCGAGTAGCCTCCATGCCTTGATAAGTGGTGAGTCCTCTATAAAAAAAAGAAAAAAAGAAGACTTTTCCTTTTTTTACACTGCATGAACGAGTGTTAGAATGGATTCACCTGAACCGAGATAAAAATAGATCTGGTAATTCTTTCAATATCTGCATCTTGTTCTTACGAGTTGGAAACTTGAGCCGAGCCAAGTTCAAAATTCCGGCCTCCCCTGACTGACACCATAATTTGATATTGCAGCTCATTTGAGCAAAGTCTATAACACTGTTACTTCTGAACCTCAAACAGACGCACAGTCTGGCAGCCGGGTCATTGAGTTACTAAGAACTGTGTAACAGAAGAAGAAAGAGAAGAACTTATTTACTCTTTAGTCTCATTGCTTTAAAAATTGAACTACTTATTCTTCCAAGTTTCAAGATTTAATTCACAAATGTAGTCTTTCAAAATTGATCAGCATTTTGTGATCTTTATTTCCTCTTAATATTTCTTTGAAGATTCAATTTGTTCGAGTAACTTTAGATTCAACACTGCTTGAGTTACTTGATTAATTTTGTGTCTACACTTCATTGTTTGCTGCTGGTTGATTTTTTTTTTTTTTTACTTATTGCTTAATTCAATTCGTATAATGTTTTTAGATTTGATTTGTGATATTTTAAGCATTTGATTTTTTTTTCTTTCTTTTTCAATCAATTTTTTCCCCCTTTTTTTCTTTTTTACTTTTCATAAGTTTGCGAACTACTTAAATGATGTAATATTTGATGCAGAATTTATTTTTAAATTTTAAGATAAATCTTTGTTTTCATGTTTTTTTTTTTTATTATTTTTATTTTAACAATTTCACGAGTTGAGCTTCAGCTCAAATGCTTATTTGACTCAACAATTTTGATTGTTGAGTTAATCTTTATATTCTTTTGTTCATTTTTGTTTTTACCAGTTACACCTGTCCGGTGATGTCCGGGATGCAACAAAATCATGTTAACTTTTATTTATTTGCAAATTTTAAAATTTAAGATAGACAGTTCCCATTATATTCCTTAATTGAAAAAATGAGTTATCCCCCTAGCTGATTTTTATTTGTAGGCGATTATTTAAACTTGTTTCAATATCAGCAGTCATCTGGGCTGAACTAAGTAAGTTTAAAATAAATTGTAGTTAAGTACGTTATTTTATTGCTAATAACACAATACAACAATAACAAATCAAAATTTGGCTAGTCAGAAGTAAATTTTGACTTGTCAGATTAAGATTAAAAGTCCATTCAAAATTTCTATCTGATTGGCTCAGTGGTTTCCAAGAAAAAGTGGAACAGATAAACTTATATATATATATATATATATATATATATATATATATATATATATATATATTGGCAGCAAGTCATTATTCAAGCACGTCTGATTGAACACGACAGAGTTATTCTTTTTCCGATTTTGCTAGATATCTTTTCCATTTGATGAGCGGTCTTTTTTTTTTATTTCAGTTGGCATGTTGTATAAAATGGCGCCCAAAAGTTGTTATCCGGCCATATTCTTCTCAAGAGCTTTCTATCGGTGCATCCGATTATCATCAGGAGCGATTGTTGTTGTTGTCGTTTTTTTTTGTTTTTTTTCCTTTGAGGTTTAGTGTATTTATAGCTTATCGTTCCTGCTGATAATCGGATGCACCGATAGAAAGCGCTTGAGAAGAATATGGCCGAACAACAACTTTTGGGCCCCATTTTATACAACATGTGAGCTGAAATAAAACAAAAGACCGCTCGGTGAATGGAAAAGATATCTAGAAAAATCGGAAAAAATAACTCTGTCATGTTTAATCAGAAGTGCTTAAATATATATATATATATATATATATATATATATATATATATATATATATATATATATATAAGCGAGATAAGACACTGATAGAATTCAGATGAAAAATCCTGATAGATATTACTTATTACTTGAAGTAATACTTTCAAGGTGATCCTAGCCAAAAAGGAAAAGCTCAATATTTAAGAATAGAGCAATATATAAGTTTGGTGGTTAAATTTTAAATTCTGAAAAAACAACCTATAGACACATATATTCGATTTAAGAATTTATTTTTTGACAAAAGAAATATATAGAAGGGGTTATGTTAATTTCCTTAATCCATGGGTTTTCAACAATGGCTCATATCATCAGAGGAAATGAAATGCGGTTAGAAAACTGTTCAGCTGCGAATAGACGCTATTTTGCTTTTCAGCACAATTATTGAAAATAGTTTTTTGAGTTGTTGTGAATAATTATATGGAAAAAATTTTACGAAAAGAGAAGTTGATACAACCTGGGCAATCCATTATCAGAAGGGGTGTAATGTCCTTCGGGGTTATAAATCCAGGTGGGCAGAAAATAGGTCCAGGGGAGAAGGTAATATTCCCATATAGCGTATTGCTCCTTATTGATTTTTCGAAAAGTATACTCGGCAAAATAAGGGTCCAGCTGAACATTTTGCTAACCGCATTTCATTTCCTTGATATGAGCCATTGTTGAAAATCCATGGATCAAGGAAATTAAAATAACCCCTTCTATATATTCCTTTTGTCAAAAAATAAATTCTTAAATCGAATATATGTGTCTATATGTTTTTTCAGAATTTAAAATTTAACCATCAAACTTACATATATATATATATATATATATATATATATATATATATATATATATATATATATATATATATATATATACATATACATGTGTGTATGTATGTGTGTATATATATATATATATATATATATATATCTTTGTCTGTTACACTTTTTCTTGGAAACTACTGAGCCGATCAGACTAAAATTTTGTATTCATTTTTGTTATGATAAGGTGCAGTGAACTAAATAATATGGTATCCATTCAATGCAAAGTGAAGGATCAATAGGGACTAGTCGAACTTTTTTGATATGGGGGGGGGGAATATTTTTTGCTTCTGACTTTGCAGAACATGACTGAGTTTTGCAAAGAGATAGAAAGGAAAAAAAAACAATAATATTAATGACTGGTACATTTTAGTCCAGTAAGCCAGTATCTTCGGACAGCTTGATTTGTTAGCAACAAATCAAGCTTATGGGTGGACTCTTTCGTCCTTTCTTCACACTTGTATCTTCATCCCGATGATCTTAACAAAATGCTGCGTATTTTTAGATTTTCCATGAATGGTTGTACGATTGTTTTTCTCGTCTTACCGTGTGACCAATAAAGATTTTCTGACAAAATTTTAATCTAGTTTGTCTGCAGTGAATTGAATGTTTGTAATTCAGTGGAAATATTTCAAAGGATTCTTTGTTTTGTTTCTCTTCTAGTTTCCTCGAGATCTTTTCTTCTATTTTTCCCCCTTGATTTAACAAAAAAAAAAAAAAATACAAAATTAATCACGGTTTCGGACATAAACAAAAAAGAATTACAAGATCTCTATCTCTCCCTTTCTCTTTTATCATAAACGAATTGTTTATATTTTTTCTTTCTATTTAAGGGAATATCGTTTTGAAAATAGTTTAAATTAAGGACGAGCAATGAAGATGGCTTGTTTTGTTACAAAAAAAATGAATAAAAATAAGAGCCATAAAAAATCTCACCATCATAATATATAAGCATTTATTATTTAATCTATTATTATATAGTATTTGTTATTTAATCTATTATATAGTAATTATTCAATCTATTATTATATAGTATTTGTTATTTAATCTATTATTATATAGTATTTGTTATTTAATCTATTATATAGTAATTATTTCATCTATTATTATATAGTATTTGTTATTTAATCTATTAATATATAGTATTTGCTATTTAATCTATTATTATATAGTGTTTGTTATTTGATCTATTATTATATAGTATTTGTTATTTAATCTATTATTATATAGTATTTGTTATTAAATCTATTATTATATAGTATTTATTATTTAATCTATTATATAGTATTTATTATTTAATCTATTATATAGTATTTATTATTTAATCTATTATTATATAGTACTTGTTATTTAATCTATTATATAGTATTTATTATTTAATCTATTATATAGTGTTTATCATTTAATCTATTATTATATAGTATTTATTATTTAATCTATTATATAGTGTTTATCATTTAATCTATTGTATAGTGTTTATTATTTAATCTATTATATAGTATTTATTATTTAATCTATTATTATATAGTATTTGTTATTTAATCTATTATATAGTATTTATTATTTAATCTATTATATAGTGTTTATCATTTAATCTATTATTATATAGTATTTATTATTTAATCTATTATATAGTGTTTATCATTTAATCTATTATATAGTATTTATTATTTAATCTATTATATAGTATTTATTATTTAATCTATGATATAGTATTTGTTATTTAATCTATTATTATATAGTATTTATTATTTAATCTATTATTATATAGTATTTATTATTTAATCTATTATATAGTATTAATTATTTAATCTATTATTATATAGTATTTATTATTTAATCTATTATTATATAGTATTTATTATTTAATCTATTATTATATAGTATTTATTATTTAATCTATTATATAGTATTAATTATTTAATCTATTATTATATAGTATTTATTATTTAATATATTATTATATAGTATTTATTATTTAATCTATTATTATATAGTATTTATTATTTAATCTATTATATAGTATTAATTATTTAATCTATTATTATATAGTATTTATTATTTAATCTATTACATAGTATTTATTATTTAATCTATTATTATATAGTATTTGTTATTTAATCTATTATTATATAGTATTTATTATTTAACCTATTATTATATAGTATTTATTATTTAATCTATTATATAGTATTTATTATTTAATCTATTATATAGTATTTATTATTTAATCTATTATTATATAGTTTTTATTATTTAATCTATTATTATATAGTATTTATTATTTAATCTATTATATAGTATTTATTATTAAATCTATTATATAGTATTTATTATTTAATCTATTATATAGTATTTGTTATTTAATCTATTATATAGTATTTATTATTTAACCTATTATTATATAGTATTTATTATTTAATCTATTATATAGTATTTATTATTTAATCTATTATTATATAGTATTTATTATTTAATCTATTATTATATAGTTTTTATTATTTAATCTATTATATAGTATTTATTATTAAATCTATTATATAGTATTTATTATTTAATCTATTATATAGTATTAATTATTTAATCTATTATATAGTATTTATTATTTAATCTATTATATAGAATTTGTTATTTAATCTATTATATAGTATTTATCATTTAATCTATTATATAGTATTCGTTATTTAATCTATTATTATATAGTATTTATTATTTAATCTATTATTATATAGTATTTGTTATTTAATCTATTATTATATAGTATTTATTATTTAATCTATTATTATATAGTATTTGTTATTTAATCTATTATTATATAGTATTTGTTATTTAATCTATTATTATATAGTATTTATTATTTAATCTATTATTATATAGTATTTGTTATTTAATCTATTATTATATAGTATTTGTTATTTAATCTATTATTATATAGTATTTATTATTTAATCTATTATTATATAGTATTATTTAATCTATTATTATATAGTATTTGTTATTTAATCTATTATTATATAGTATTTATTATTTAATCTATTATTATATAGTATTTATTATTTAATCTATTATTATATAGTATTTGTTATTTAATCTATTATTATATAGTATTTGTTATTTAATCTATTATATAGTATTTGTTATTTAATCTATTACATAGTATTTGTTATTTAATCTATTATTATATAGTATTTGTTATTTAATCTATTATTATATAGTATTTATGATTTAATCTATTATTATATAGTATTTATTATTTAATCTATTATTATATAGTATTTGTTATTTAATCTATTATTATATAGTATTTGTTATTTAATCTATTATTATATAGTATTTATTATTTAATCTATTATTATATAGTATTTGTTATTTAATCTATTATATAGTATTTGTTATTTAATCTATTATTATATAGTATTTGTTATTTAATCTATTATTATATAGAATTTATTATTAAATCTATTATATTGTATTTATTATTTAATCTATTATTATATAGTATTTATTATTTAATCTATTATTATATAGTGTTTGTTATTTAATCTATTATTATATAGTATTCATTATTTAATCTATATTATATAGTATTTATTATTTAATCTATTATTATATAGTATTTATTATTTAATCTATTATATAGAATTTATCATTTAATCTATTATTATAGTATTTATTATTTAATCTATTATATAGTGTTTATCATTAAATCTATTATATAGTGTTTATCATTTA
This sequence comes from Euprymna scolopes, assembly GCF_053919585.1. Classification (NCBI taxonomy): domain Eukaryota; kingdom Metazoa; phylum Mollusca; class Cephalopoda; order Sepiida; family Sepiolidae; genus Euprymna; species Euprymna scolopes. The sequence goes on from NC_136517.1 coordinate 9,446,015, forward strand.
ATCAATTATAAAGTGTTTATTATTTAATCTATTATATAGTATTTTTCATTTAATCTATTATATAGTGTTTATTATTTAATCTATTATATATTATTTATTATTTAATCTATTTTATAGTGTTTATTATTTAATCTATTATATAGTGTTTATCATTTAATCTATTATTATAGTATTTATTATTTAATCTATTATATATTATTTATCATTTAATCTATTATATAGTATTTATCATTTAATCTATTATATAGTGTTTATCATTTAATCTATTGTATAGTGTTTATCATTTAATCTATTATATAGTGTTTATCATTTAATCTATTATATAGTATTTTTTATTTAATCTATTATATAGTATTTATTATTTAATCTATTATATAGTGTTTATCATTTAATCTATTATATAGTATTTATCATTTAATCAATTGTATAGTGTTTATCATTTAATCTATTATATAGTGTTTATCATTCGATCTATTATATAGTATTTATGCTTTAATCTATTATATAGTATTTATTATTTAATCTATTATATATTAGTTATCATTTAATCTATTATATAGTATTTATCATTTAATAATCTATTATATAGTGTTTATTATTTTATTTATTATATAGTGTTTATTATTTAATCTATTATATATTATTTATTATTAAATCTATTTTATAGTGTTTATCATTAAATCTATTATATAGTGTTTATCATTAAATCTATTATATAGTGTTTATTATTTAATCTATTATATAGTGTTTATTATTTAATCTATTATATATTATTTATTATTTAATCTATTTTATAGTGTTTATCATTAAATCTATTATATAGTGTTTTTTATTTAATCTATTATATAGTGTTTATCCTTTAATCTATTATATAGTGTTTATTATTTAATCTATTATATAGTGTTTATTATTTAATATATGATTATATTATTTATCATTTAATATATTATATAGTGTTTATCATTTGATCTATTATTATAGTATTTATTATTTAATCTATTATATAGTATTTATTATTTAATATATTATATATTATTTATTATTTAATCTATTATATAGTATTTATCATTTAAGCTATTATATAGTATTTATCATTTAATCTATTATATAGTATTTATTATTTAATCTATTATATATTATTTATCATTTAATCTATTATTATATTATTTATCATTTAATCTATTATATAGTGTTTATTATTTAATCTATTATATAGTGTTTATTATTTAATCTATTATATAGTATTTGTTATTTAATCTATTATATAGTGTTTATTATTTAATCTATTATAGAATGTTTATTATTTAATCTATTATATAGTGTTTATCATTTAATCTATTATATAGTATTTATTATTTAATCTATTATATTGTATTTATCATTTAATCTATTATATAGTGTTTATTATTTAATCTATTATATAGTGTTTATCATTTAATCTATTGTATAGTGTTTATTATTTAATCTATTATATTGTATTTATCATTTAATCTCTTATATAGTGTTTATTATTTAATCTATTATATAGTGTTTATCATTTAATCTATTATATAGTGTTTATCATTTAATCTATTATTATATTATTTATCATTTAATCTATTATTATATTATTTATCATTTAATCTATTATATGTTATTTATCATTTAATCTATTATATAGTGTGTATCATTTAATCCACTATATAGTATTTATTATTTAATCTATTATATAGTATTTATTATTTAATCTATTATTGTAGTACTTATCATTTAATCTATTATATAGTATTTATCATTTAATCTATTATTATATCATTTATCATTTAATATATTTTATAGTGTTTATCATTTTATCTATTATATAGTGGTCATCATTTAATCTATTATATAGTATTTATTATTTAATCTATTATATAGTGTTCATTATTTAATCTATTATTATATTATTGATCATTTAATCTATTATATAGTGTTTATTATTTAATCTATGATTATATTATTTATCATTTAATCGATTATATAGTGCTTATCATTTCATCTATTATAATATTATTTATTATTTAATCTATTACATATTATTTATCATTGAATCTATTATATATTATTTATCATTCAATCTATTATATAGTATTTATTATTTAATCTATTATATAGTGTTTATCATTTAATCTATTGTATAGTGTTTATCATTTAATCTATTATATAGTGTTTATTATTCAATCTATTATATAGTGTTTATTATTCAATTTATTATATAGTGTTTATTATTTAATCTATTATATAGTATTTATTATTTAATCTATTATTATAGTATTTATTATTTAATCTATTATATACAAGACAACGCTGGGCGCCCCCCATCCCCACCCCGTTGGTTTATTATATAAATCTCAGGCGTCTGTGTGTTTGTATGTTTGCTTAAGACTTTTGTCATCCACATCTTACCGGCATGAACCTGGCAACGTTAGAAAGAGCGATCTTTCGGACACCTAATGTCGAAAAATTAGGAAAGGAAATCGTCAATTATTTAACGTAGAAATTCCGTTTTGTTTGAAGGGGGAGGGGTCATGTAAACATCTTCATTTTTACGCTGTTTGTTAAGCACGCATGTGCGAGCGGTGGATTCATTGTTTCATTTTAATAAAGCTAAATTTGCAATGTGATAACATCTGTGTGGTACTACTATGGTCGATAAAGTGTTCACTTAATAAACTTGAGTTTTGCATGTTCGCGCCCTGTATGCAGCATGTTGTTTTCTTTTTCCTCTCTCCTATCTTTTAAAATTATCAACTTTCTTACACGCGCACACCATGAGACATTTTTTCTTTTAATAACACGATAAGATGGCACGCAATTCCTTTTTACAAAATCTCCATAAATTAAAATATCTTATTTAACCGTATTTTATGACTGGGCAATGTCAGGTGCCCTCCCGCTAGTCTTCTTTTATATAAAGGAAAGTCATCTGTGTTTTTGTGTGTGTGTTTATGTTTCTACTAAAACCTTTCATCAGCCGCATCCAACTGGGTTGAACCTGGTACCATCTAAAAGAGCAATCCTTCGGATGCATAATATGTGAAAATTAGAAAAAAAAGATTAATTCTTTGGTGGTTAACTGGACCATTTTTTGGAAGGAGGTCAGTTTTTTCATTGCGTTTTTTGCAAGTCACTCACGCAAATCAAACTAAAACTATTTTGTTACATCATAAGTCATGGCCGTAGCAGCAAGCAAATTTTCTAGTAACTTTTTTCTTTTTTTTTCATCTTTCGTGTTTCAGGTTCGAGCCCGCCTGCCAGCGGCTCATTTTTTTTTCTCAGTCACACAGGCAATTGCTGCTATTTTGATTGAAAGGAAAGTTATTTTGGTTCATTTATTAAGGATAGGGATCCAGCACATGGACAACAAAAAGTGCTCAATATCTGAAGAATAGCTACTTCTCTTTGTATCCCTTCTGTCAAAATATCTGGTGGGGAGATTGTTCTTTTATTTTTGAAATTGTTGTGGGTGTATCAATGAAAGTGCTCAATATCTTTAGTATAACAGGTGTGCGCAAACCAAACTTCATGTCGACCCTGGCAACGCCATGTATCCATGCTAGTGTATTATATAAAAGACAGTTTCCTGTGTGTATATACGTATGTATGTCCGACTGAAGCTAGCAATAAGATCTCACTCCTTCACTATTGTTATCCCGTAGTGCCAGAAAGCTTTCTATTCTAATAGTTTATTCCCTCGAACAGCTAGACTGTGGAATTCCCTTCTTGCTGCCTGCCTCCCTGACTGTACTGATATGCAGAAGTTTAAATAAAGTAACATAAACAAATATCTTGTTAATATTTCCTAGACATGGCCCCAATTAGTAGCCCCTTACGTCCAAGTGGCGATATGCTTTGTAAGGGGTGAACATGAGTAAAAAAATAAATATATATATATATATATATATATATATATATATATATATATATATATATATATATATAATAGGATTATAGACAAAACAAAGCCATATATTGGTACCTCAGTATTTTGAAGCCTAATGCTTCTCATCAGAAAAGGGGCTAGGTTGCAAACAGTTCAATACAACATCTAACTAAGGGGATAATTGAGGGGGGATATTAAGGTAACTTTTGTATATCGTCACCATTCCTCCATATTATATTATTCCTCTATCCCTTATAATTCCAAATTTCTCTCAAATGTCCAGTATAACTTAAATTTACCTGTATTAGTTGACCCCCCCAGATACCTTGCATACACCTCATCCATAACTTCCCTATACACCAGATAACTTCATATCCCCCACCCCAATTACACCCTTAGCTAGATGTTGAATTGAACTGTTTGCCACCTAACCTCCTAGCCCCTCTTCTAATTAGAAGCATAAGGTTTCGAAATACCGACGTATACCAATATATGACTTTGTCTTGTCTATAATGCTAGGGCTCCTTCAGTCTTTAACAAACTATGGTTACCCACGAAGGGGTGCCTGTACGTGAAAGTCTTATCTGAAATGGCTCCACTGATGACAAATAAATAAAAATAATGGTTTCGATTATCGGTAATTAATGGGGGTATTCTGGGGCAGAACTAAGATCACTCCCAGACTTATAAAGTTCTGTAAATTTTAAAGAAAATCTGTTCAGCCGTTTCATAGTCTATAAGGAATACACACACACACACACACACACACACACACACACACACACACACAAAATTGCATTTATATAATTGTAGAGAAGGGGCTCCCTCAGATTTTGACAGACTATGGATACCCACGAAGGGGTGCCTGTGCATGAAATTTTTGTGACAGGAGGTGCGCAATCTCCAACCACACCTCTCCTGAGTCGACATTGTTAAATACCAGTGGCAAATGAAGTGTATATACAACACGACTGGAAACAAATGCCGAGATAAGCAGAGAGCACATACAGCGCCTAGAATTCCCAAATGGTCACCCATCTGGTACTAACCAGGCTCAACATTGCTTAACTTCGGTGATCTGACGAGAACCGGTGTGTCAATGCGATTATGCCCGTCCTTAATTTAAACTATTTTCAAAACGATATTCCCTTAATATTTCTATAATGCTATTATTATATTATGGATCCATCGTATGCGTTGAACTCCACACATTTTGATAGGTCCACATTTAAAGACCCCTTCAATACTTCTTTAATCCCTTCAAATATTTCAATCTTATTTCATTTTACTTCAAAGTTATCAGAAATCCAAAGGTCCCTTCCTAGCCTAAAAAAAAAAATTATTTACAAGAGATTCTACACTTATCAAGGCCCGAAGGCCACTCGAAGATAAGGGTTAATAATTATAAGGTGGTCAGTGAAGCAACAGTGTAGCGATCGTTAATGATGAAAATTGGGTAAAATTTGATTATTTAAGGAAACCGCTCAACAAGAACTTGTTTACATTGGACTTGAAGACTGCCATGTGGTAGTCAGCTGGAAAGCAGGTAAGTGAAACAGTTCTACAGGCGGGTTAGGGTTAGGAAAGAAGTTTTGTTCAGGGAATTTGCATTTCGATTTGGACACAGATAGGTAGTGGGGGAAATTGATTTTTGTATGCGATGCATAGGTATTTGAATATTCCATTAAATTTTATCCGACAGATGTTAAGTTAATAAAATGTTAAGAACATTATGTTGTAGTATATCTTTTTTTGTGGTGGATTAAAGCAACTCAAGGATAAGAGTTAATGAGATGGATAGATCAACTGTAAAATGAAGAATGATGACTGGAATTAACAAAATTTAATTACTAAGGACAGCATATGACAAGTATTTGTTGACATAGGATTTGAAGATAACCATGTTGTAGCCAACAAGGGAGCAATCCCGTGATAACGTGTTCATGTATGGAAAGTTATTAAAAAGAAATTCTGTGGAAATTTCATTTGATTTTAAGCATCCAAAGAAAGAAAGGAAAGTCTTTTTGTGGTGGAAGGACGAGTTCTTGCTCTGAATGTTGAACAACGAAGAAAAAAAAGTTTCCAATCTAATAGGTCTCACTTTGTCAACTAAGCTCCAACCTCTGTCCCATCACCGCAGATTTGCATCTCTGTGCCTGTTTTACAAATATTTTAATGGAATGTGCTCTGATGAACTCATTGCACTTGTGCCCCCTCAACATATCCTCGACAAACCTGCTTAGCAACAAAATCTCACCCCTTCCTGTTGAGGTCCTTAAATGCCAGAAAGCTTTCTACTCTAATAGGTTCTTCCCTCAAACAGCTAGACTTTGGAATTCCCTTCCTGCTACTTGCTTCCCTTACTGTACTGATATAGAAAAGTTTAAATGTAATGTAAAGCAACATCTTGTTAATCTTTCCTAAGCATGATGAACCTAAATAGCAGCCCCTTTCGTCGATATGCCTTGTTAGGGGTGAGCATAAGTAAAAAAAAATGAAGATTAAAGCTCAGTCGAGCACCTATGGATGAAATAATGATGTGGAGAAAGAGTAGCAATGTCTCTTTGAATGTACAAAGTAGCGGGACACTTTAATTTTGCGACCGAAGTTGAAATACAAAGTTGCCTCACTATGTTGATCACAGGCTGTCATCAGGCCAACTCTTTGAAAGTGATGGAAAAATGGTCATGTGTCAGGATCGACTGCTCTAAACGGTTGTTAAATGATGACCAATAATAGATGGTTAGAAATGTCGGAAAGTCAGACACTTGACCCAACTGATGAAGATAAGATGATCAGTGAGAGGCTGACAAGCCAAGAAAATGCTTTCTTTCTGAAGGATTTTTGCCATCATTTCAGGAACCAATTCTAGTTTTGGTGTGAAGAGTCTAAAAGAAGGTTGATATGAATTTATCTTTCATTGCTATATATATATATATATATATATATATATATATATATATATATATATATATATATATATATATATATATATATATATTTCTCTCTCTCTCTCATATATATATAGATATGTATATTTAGGTAGCATATTTCATTAAATAAGATAGACGTTTTTTGTCTATTAATTCTGTTTTTGATCCTTTCCATTTCCGAAAAACGGTCTTCACTTCTGGCAGGAACTGGCTGATGTAATCGCCATATTTGTTGTGAGTAAAAACTACTTTCCAATCCCTCTGGATTCATCATTAGGGATAGATTGATCTAACTGGTTTTAAACAATATATATATATATATATATATATATAGAGAGAGAGAGAGATAGATATATATATATATATATATATATATATTTCATCATATGTATTTCATCTTTCGAGAATCATCAGTGCAGGGTGTCACGATTAATACCAGTTGATAGATTCGAACCCAGCAAGAGTATTATATATATATATATATATATATATATATATATATATATATATATATATATATATATATATATATATATTATTATATATCTAAATTACAACGAGTATTTCCTGTATTTTAATTAAAATAGTAATTTCACTATTACATTAAAATACACTTAGCTCTTTAGAATATTATTCTAATCTCCTTTAAATTTATATATATATATATATATATATATATATATATATATATATATATATATATATATATATACTAAACTACTCGTTGTCCCTTAAAGGGTAAAAGACAAATATGTTGAAAATAAAATATTGTGTTTTATTATCTGAACGTCTGTGTGTGTGGGCCCTGTCGGTGGGGCATTAGAATACGCTGACTGCCCCCCTGCAGAAGGTAAAAGTCCCTCAATGGGGGTCCTGGATATGACCTTAAACTATATCCAGTGGTGAGGCCCCAGCTTGCGGGCTCTGGGGAGTGTGAAGCCACCCTTTAATTGCCATTGCTCCCAGGTCCACTCTGACCCGGAGTGGTAGTACCTGTTAGGGTTCCAACTATGGGTTGAATAGAAACTGACTTGCAAAAAACAAATATATTCTATTAAAAAAATTTTCTTCAAAATCACCGGAGTCGGCATTAAATAACTTGAAAAGGGTTGATATGCCGTAAAACAAAAACAACCAACAACCAACCTGTGTGTATGTATGTCTGGTTACGAATAGGCTCCTCTATGGTTGACTTTTTTAAAAAACTGATTACATATAATGATAGAAGATGTATCGAGACACAGGAATGGATATGTTTGATCTGGCAGAACGGTAGTTCATTAAAATTGTGGGGTCTGCGTTCGCGCCTGGTCCACAAAGTATGGAAATAAAAAAATTGAAAATTAAAAAAAATACGTTTACAAGTGTTTTTGATATAGATGTACATAAGAATACTTTGATAAGTATGTTTCAACTTAAATAGGGATGGTATAATAAAATTGTGGGGTCTGCGTTCGCGCCTGTACTCCATGGAAATATGGCACAAACTTTAACAAAGACTTTTCATATCTATTTGCGTAAATATACTTTGATAATTATGTTTTAGTTTGAAGAAATATGTTACAATAAAATTATTGGGTGTTCGTTCGCACCTGACCTCCATAGAATGTTAATGTCACAAAGTTTAACAAGGTTTTTAAAAAGGGGTGAAGGTCCACAATAACACCTTAACTTTAATCTTAATTCACGTTAGCTTTTATTTATTTTTTTGAGTTGAATCATATTGTGTCGAATAAATTCACCTCTTAAATTCATGTTCTTATTAAAGTGAAAGCCAAAAAAAAGTCGGAACTTTAGACAATTCTCGACACAAATTTTACATAACTCTGTTTTTTTCCTTCTGCACTTGCACGTGGCACTCTTTCGAAAATAGATAAATAATAAAAAATAAGAACGTTACTTGCTATTGTGTCAAAAGAAGGAAAAAATCCTGCTCACGTGGTTACGTGTCTTTTTAAAAACATTTACATAACCTTTTTATTTTTATTTATATATCTGTTTAAGCTTTTTTATCAGTGTACTAGGAGGAATTCAGTTGATTACAACCCTTTTTGTGTGTTCTTTACATTACAATAGTACAACACTGAATTCGACGGCACAATACTACACCGTTCAATACTGTAAAACTGAAACGAAGCTGTTCTGCTTGAAAAGGGCGCCATTTTCTTCCTATTCATATTTATATCAATTCTTTGCTTTAAAAAACTAAAGTAATTACGTGTTTACTTTTTTAATATCCCATTTTGCTGTTTCGGATTATTTTACTAAAGTAAGTAAAGCTTCATTATTTTTCAAAACCGTTTTTGTTTCTTTGTTTTTCGATATTTCATCGATATTATTTAGTTAGAGTGTTTAGCAGAAAAGCCAACAAACAACTACCCGAAAAAATAAATATATAATATATAAATGTTACCGTAGTCAATAAAAGTTCAGTTCATGTTTTTGTTTTCTTTGTTTTGAAATAGTTTTTAATGCCCTTTGCTTGAAATAATTTCAGCAAACCGAAATTAAAACAAAATTTGAGGCGATAACTACTTAAATGAATTTATATATAAACTACACATGCCATAATCGAATATGCCTCAAGTACAAAATAACGGAAAACATTAAAATATGTTTATAAATATTCCTTACGTTGACGGAACTCTCTTAAATTGTTAACACAGAATGCTCAGGTGCCCTTCAAATTGAAAACGGGGCTCTCCATTTCAAAGTTGCTGCCATTTTGATTTTTTAAAACTGGTTTGTGAATTATAAAAAAAATGTTCTTTTTACAAACTACTTAAAATACAAACCAATGAACTTTTCTACCATAAAAGTAACTTTTATTGACTACTAGCGAGGGGTACCCGGCGTTGCCCGGCTGTTTTTCGGGGTATGTGAAAAAAACCCGAAGCGTTGACGACGCTCAGTTGAAAAAAAGTAAAGTGTTAAAATAACAAACAGGTGCGCGTTTTTGATTGACGTGACGGCGATAGGTATTCAGCAGTTACGATTTTGTGCGGGACAGTTTTGAATAAATCGGTTTGTTTGTTTTTAAAAACCCGCTCCCTGTTTATTAGGAGGAGCAAAATGAAAGCTACAGTCTGATATGACGAAGTCGACATTGAACAAACGTTACTTAGCTCTCTTGAGACAACTGGCTTTCGGCTTGTGATTAGAGTCGAGTTTCGCTTTTTTATATACCGAAAACCGAATGTAATGCGTGCCGATGTGGGAAATGTGGAATAATTAAGGTTTGAAAGTCAATAAAATTAAATAGACAGGCGAGCTCCGTGGGTAACTCTGAGATATTACAATTTATAGATGATATAAAAAGTTTTAAGAAGTTGTGAACCGAGCAAGCGCTTCTTTGAAAGGAGCCTTTCGTGGACATCGAGGAAAAGCGTACATACATACACACATACATTTTCGCTTTTATATATATAGATGGTAATATTTATTTCTTGAAAATTTATATTATTATATATATATATAAAATTTTCTCTTTGTAAGGAAACATCATTTTGTTGGTTACTCTTGGCTACGAATAGAAACAAAGTTGATATAAAAAAAAATATATTTTCGCAAAAATTATCTTTACTTTCATCATATTTTGCTTAGGGTAAAATTTTTGAGTATCAAAAGCTATCTCTTTACAACCCCCTCCTTTTCATAACCTGTCATACTTTCATCAATCACAGTTCATTTTCTGTAGGCTGTTTTTGAACCCAGTCAACGACGGGTACTTATGCTAGTATATATATATATATATATATATAAATATAAATACATTTTCTTATGATATATATATCAATCTTTATTTAAGAAGCTCAATGTTATTACAGAGCAATATAGAGAATAAATGACAAAAAGTTATATTCCAAAATTCATGATGTTGACCATCTTATAATTTATTCCTTTAATTCAGTTGACTTATACAATATATATATATATATATATATATATATCAATTTTTACGATTCCGATTATAGAAATACTTATGTCTGCCCCTTTAAGAACTGGGTTCTTATTGTCGAGTACTTTATATTTAAATGAAATAATTCGGTCATTTAAGCCCACATGCGCAGATCATGATGCTAAAATCACTCTAGACCTTCTTGAATGACATTTATGATTTATATAAATGTTAATTTCAACTATATTTTTCGCCGCGGTTAATATTGGCTGAGTAGCTTGTTCCTTGCTAATGAAGTCAGAGTTGGCTTCGTGGCCAGGTTCAAATCTTCTAACCGGCGATAATTGTTACCCTCTGCATTGATGGTTCGCAAAAGAATGAAACACTAGTGCCTGTAGATATAAAAAATAATTATAGTAATAATTATATATATATATATATATATATATATATATAGTAAGTTATAAAATATATATGGCGATTAAGCTGCACTGAATATTCTGCGTTTCATTCACTCTAGGACTCTTCAGGCTTATGCGCAAATTTTCTGGTTGCCTGTCGTTTTTATATACGCACCTTCTATTGAGATTTTAGTTAGCCAATCAGCTTTCTATTATCCACCACACCCTTCCTATTAGTCAATGAACATGCACTTACAGGACAAAGGCCTATTTGACCTATAGTTGACCTGTTCCTTTGTGTGTGCTCTATTTAGCCTGGATATCTAGTTTCTTGACCTGTTTTAAATCTAGGTTATGTTGTTTTTTTTATGTTTATATATATATATATATATATATATATATTTATATAATGTACATACATATATGTGTGATAGTTTATGCATATTCATGTTTATTTAATTTATTTATTTGTTTATTTTCTATTGTTTTTGTTAGTTTTAAAATTATTTTGTATCACTATCCTAGAGTAAATTTTATCTTGTGAACACAGTTGTTTGCTATTTCTCTTCTACAGTTTAATAGATGTTGGGGTTCTTTTAAAGTACAGGATAGCAAATTTTTCATGAAGCCATGATCTACATGGGTCGTCTAGGTCTCTACATGTGGTAGCTTTTCTTATTATTTTCCATTCGACTATCGGCGAATGTCCGCTTTTCTTGAGTTCCCAGTATTTATTTGCTAGCGTTGTTTTCATACGGTGTTTTTTTTATTGTTGAATGTACTTTTGTGGTCATAATATTGAGTTGAAATTGAAAATGAGCGATAAATGAAGTAGTTATATATATATATATATATATATATATATATATATATATATATATATATATATATATTAGTGATGCGACAATTTCAATATTTCCCCCATTTCTGATGCAATTTCCAATTCTAATTCTTTATATATTTCTAAAATTAGAGGTTTCTTTTTTTTTGCTGGGAGTCTGATTGCCGCAAAAACCCATTTCATATGTGCATATATTTTCAGAAATGTAAAACTACACTTGTGGATTTGACCTGTGGAGTTACTGGTCATATAAAATCAATAAATATTTATCATTTTCTTATTAATATTAGCTGTGAAAAGATAAGTTTTAAACAAAAACAAAGAAATAAAACGATTAAAATTAATCATTTTGGGCATAGGAAAATAAGCCCTAATTTTTCCGATTCCGATATCCTAAAAAGTTCCCATTTTTTATTCCTGATTTACATCCCAATTAATCGTCCCAAAGTTCAGTGAATTTTCCATAAGTGCAACTCGCCTGAAGGAAAATCCAAAAATTTTGTTTCTTTTATGTTTTTTTTTCGATATGAACCATCTTGAGAAAAGCTTGAACAACAAGGATGGAATTTTGATGAACATATAAACAATTTTTGGTTGTCATGACTACGAAATTTCTAATTTCGTACCTAGAATACGGAGCCGTTAAGCCTGATATAGAGATATGGGACAAGAGGGAGAAAGTAGCAACCCTAGTTAAAGTATGAATTAGAGATGTCTAAATTTTTATGGAAGGCTTCCAAAATATTTTTCCCCTTTTTTTTTTATACAAACTAAATATAGCTTACATTACTAACCTTAACGCCTGAGAGTTGTGTTCTTGAATTCATAATGATTAGTTAATTTAAGAGTGAATCATGTACATATAAATATATAAACATGCCTAACCCTAACCTGGCGTTGCCCGGGATTGTATGGTGATTGCAGCTAATGTAAACTTGGAAATTTTACTGAGAATTTTAAAAAAAAAAAAAAAGGGGGGGGGCGGGAGACAAAAAAAAATCTTGAATATGTAAAAGCATAGTTAAATGAATAAAAAAAAAAAAAATTAGAAAAATGAAAATCAACATGATCCCGGGTAATGCCTGTCCATGAATAAGAAAACGTGTAAGTTTGAAAAATAAAAATAGGGAAATAAAAATTAATATAAATACGATCTCTGATGACGTTTGGTAGATTCAGCATTTAAAAGTAAACTGCATTCACTTAGTTTTCTGGTTAATGCCACCCCGCCTTTTTTTTTTTTTTTTTTTTTTTTTGTATGAGCCAGCAAGATAAAATCACCAAAGTTGTAGAAGTATCACATAGATAAAATATAAAGCTGTGTGTATGCATATGTATATTTATGATTTTGAATTCAAAATCCCCCCCTCCATCTTCCCGCCTAAAATGTGGATGGAATTAAGAAGCATGATATAAAAAAAAAAAAAATAGGTAACATTTCAGACAAACCACATACCATTTCAGCGGTTCCAGGTGGTTTCCTTATTGCTTTGCAGAGATGAGGATCGATAGCAATGCTGTCGTAAACCTTGTAAACATGACTGCGAATAAAATACAGTTCATCAAATGCACAGTTTATTCTTTAACCTAAAATAAAAAAAGTTATAAGGGAGTCACCAGTTATCAAGGCCCGAAGATCACTCGAGTATAAGGGTTTTAGTGTAGTAAGCGTTAATAGAGTAGATTTGGTAGAATTTGAATTATTTAGGGGAACAGCTCAACAAGAACTTGTTTACATTGAACTTGAATGCTTCCATATTGTAATTGGCCCGTAAGCAGGCTAATAGAACAGTGTTCAACAGCATTGAAAAAACCTTGGTTACAAGTGTATAATGTTGATGCACCCACGATCATAAATGTAATATTCAGTCGAGTTTGCTTGTTGGGTTGTCACAATGTTTGTTTGTATACAATCTAGCGTCTATATCGCTTGACAAATTGTCACCAAACTTGTTTAAAGTATCGGTTATGGTCTAACTTAAAAATGATTTAATTTTAAAATATCTAGGTTAAGGTCATAGAAAAGGTGGAAGTCATACTTTTGGCAACAACTTTGGTTTTGTTCATTGTAGTGACTCACTATTTGGTCCATATTGTAACCAATGAAGTCCTATATCTTATATATTGACCTTTTTTAACATTTCACCTGATCAGATAAATATTTCTTTTAATTTTCAAACTTTGAGATTTTAGTTCATCCTTATGGTGTCATACGGAGGTATTCATTCTCATTTTTATTATATTATAGGTTTTTAAGCTATAACTGACTTTCACTACATAACTATAATTATTAATCTTTAAGGAATCGTCAATGTCCATTTCAATGAAACCATAAAAATTATGAATAAAGAAAAATTATTGTGATGTAATTATCATATGTTTTACTTTGTCTGGATTGGAACTCTTCATACATTTCCTTCTTTTAGAACCATGTTAAAATTGAAAGGAGAATAGAAAGTGGATCTTCGGTTTACTTTCGGCAGCCGCATAACTCTTGCTTCCCCCATTTTGTCCTTTATTCCTCACATTCCAGAAGCGATGTTTCTGACAAAAGAAAAAGAATTACTGTTTTCTGAGTCAGAATCTATTTCATCTACCACTTATTCTTGGCAAATTTTGATTTTGAAGTATTATTTTTAGCTCCTTACATCAAGTGGCTTCATGCTTTGTCTGGAGCGATTTCTATAATATATATATATATATATATATATATATATATATATATATAATGAAAAATTTTGGCATGTTTTCTGATTGGCATTAACTTGATCGTTTATTTAATCCTTATGAAGGTATATTCTAACTGTTTTAACTGTTCCTGTTCTTTTAATTAAAGAATCTTTTCATTTTTTTTTCCATTTATATATACTTCCGGCTTTTTATTTTTATTTTTTTCTCATTTATATATACTTCCGGTATTATTTTTTTTTTATTAGAATTATTATTATTTATTTTTTTTTTACATTTATACATACTTCCTACTTTAATTTTTTTTTTTTTCTCATTTATATATACTTCCGGCTTTTCATTTTTTCCCCTTCTCATTTATATATATACTTCCGGCTTTTCATTTTTTTTTTTCTTCTCATTTATATATACTTCCGGCTTTTTATTTTTTTTTATCCATATCATAAATCCATCCCTTTACTCAAAACACGCTTTTTCTAATTTCTCGATGAAACCATTGCAAATGACTAGGGAGGGCAAGAAAGTAAATAGCAAGTCAAAAAATTCCCTCATTTCATGAAATGAGTTTAGAAAGAAATCTTTAATTATAAATCAAAGGCTAATGATAGCTTTATTTTTTTTTTTTACTTTATATCATAAGAAATGTTAATTTATGAAAAATTTATTCTATTCTATGGTTATATATGAATATTGATGCAAACACTCGCAGAAATCTTTGCTTTTGACTGCAGGTGTGTACTGTTCATTATATTTGTTACTGTTGTGACTATAAGAAGGATGACAAGCACTTATGTATAAAAATATTATAGTAGGTACTTACTTCCTGGGCAGCCCGGTGAGCATTCTCCAGAAGGGCTGCCTCAAGCAGTAAGCAATAAACCTTTCTCCACCTGAAAGAAGGGAAGCAATGACCTAAGAGGGTGGACTTTCTAGAAACTACCCAGAATGACATCTCGGTCCAACAGATGCAAGGTCATTCTCTGCTCAAAAATGCCCCAAACTCTGTTAGACTGTGTTGGGGATGTGTCCTTGACTGACATGAATACAACCTACTCAAGGTGTGGCAGGTAAATATTATTGTATATCTTTATTGCATGTTTGCAGTAAATGAGTAAATGAGTAGGGTCATTTAACTGATAGAAGTTGCTCTCTAAAATTTCTGTCAGTCCAAAATGGAACCCAATAAAAAAAGCATATTTAGACGTTGACATATCCTCAACTGCAATGCCTATTCCGGGATTAGTGCTACCAGATCAGGCTATCTGAAGATGTTGGCTTTTTATCTCTTTGCAAAACTTAATCATGTTCTGCAAAGCCAAAAAACAAAAAAAGAAAAAAAGAAAACGATCTTTCACAAAAATGATCGAACTCTGCATTAAGCAACCCTGAAAGAGTTGATATGACGTAAAACAAAATAACCAAGTCAAATATTATGAGCGAATGTTTGAGGATGTATAGATCTTGAAGAACCTTTACCAAAATGGCTGAACCTGAAAATGGTTGATTTCTCTGTAGAACAGGACTACCAAATCAAACCATTCCGAAATTGTGCTGACTAACATGACCTAGCCACTACCTGAGTGTAACAGAACGTATATGAGCGTGTGGGAAAATATCAGCAGATAGCTGGCTTGCGGAGATATTGGCAGCAGTTGCCAGAAAAGGCACTTATGCAAATTAGGAAGTATGCGCAGCCTTGCATGACAAGAAAAAAGAGAAAATAGACCCATGTGGTTAGGATAAGCAAAGGTGCATTGAAAAAGGTGGGCGTGTAAAGTCGAAGGCGAGAAATGCCAGTGTGTGATTGAGACGAAATGTGTTTACGGGGCAAGACAGACGTGTGGCCCGTGATGGCGGTGAGAGACTTTTAAGCTGGTGTTGAGACGGCAGAGTTTTGTTAATCTCATGGCAGATGAAATGAACAATTACAAAAAACAAGAAACATTGTTTGGAATGTAATGGTAATAAATGCTTTTTTTGCTAAAACAGAAAAAAAAAAAGCAGAGTCGGATTTATTTATTTTTGTTTGTTTGTTCCTTTGCGACGGTACCAGACGGCGTGGGGGTCCGAGAGAGGTTTGAACTGTAGCGAACACGTTATATGAGTACCTTTCCTGTATACCGTCCAGTTATGTATTGTTTAATTAAGGAACACGTGTATTTCTTTTGATGTATCTACATCGACAGCCAGATGTCTTTTTCCGGCCAAGTGTTATATCAGTCAGCTGCATGAATTCCTGACCCTAACCCTAACTCTAACCCCAGGGATTAATATTCAACACAATTTTGTAACTTAAATCACTTGAGCAAAGTCCACCGGACTGAACAATATTAGAATTAGGGTTTTATATTTATTTAACAAAAGATAAATTAATCTCAAAGATAATCTTCTTTTAAAATCTGTTTCCTCAAGGCTTTCTATATGATTTAATTGCACAAAATACATGCTAAAACATTCAATCGTTTTGGTATTGAGTTATGTTTGAAAAAATCCCATTTTAATTCTTCTAATTAACTGGCACCTCCCAGATGTAACAGCAGTACACCATCTTAGGACGTATCTTATTCTTATATAGGGTTGAGGATTGCATCCGGAGTCTGCTGTACATTGAAATTGGATAGAATGCATTAGAATTGATGGACAAATTTGTAAGCAACATTAAATCGTTTCTTATTATTTGGATTCTTTGAATTACTGTTCTCATCTTGAGTGTTCATATAACGTCTGACCTTCTTCAGGTATATCTTGTTAAACTCTGACCTTCTTCAGGTGTATCTTGTTAAACTCGTAGTAGATCAAGTACTTGGTAAATGTATATATATATATATATATATATATATATATATATATATATATATATATATATATATCGTTTTGTGGATCATTAATTAAAGTAATTTAATAAAAAAAAAAAATAGAATAAATTACTAAAACCTTCTTTTTTCTTTTACCTTACTATCGTTCTAACAACTTTTGAAATGCATCATGGGAGTCGTCTTGTGTGAGCGTATCAATAACTCTCATCACCGGCTCTTTTATCTCCGCAATTGTCTCATAACGACAACCTCTAAGGTTTCCATTGAGCTTAAGAAATAACCAAATGTCACAGGAAACAAGGTATGGACTATGGGATCTTAATTGATCATTTCGGCCATCTCCCTGTTGTCATGACAACGTCTTTCTTTCTGATCTTCTCTGAGCATCCTTGGGACAAACTTCACACAAATCTTCCACATCTTCATTTCCTTGAAAATAATTATAAGCACAGTTCCCACACTGACATCAAACTGTACACTTATTGTCTCCATAGACACACAACGGTCTTTATCAATGAAATTCTTTATTTAGCCAATCATTTCTGGTATTCTAACTTCCTTACTCCTCCCACACATCTCATCAGCCCTCAGACTTCCTGCCTTCCTTGTATCTCTTCTGCCACTCAAAAACTGATGCTTGATTCATGCAAGATGGTCGAAAAGTAATCTGAAGTATTCCATACGTTTTTGTGGCATTTTCCTAAATTTAAAACAGAATTTTATTGCATGTTATTCTTCTAAAGTGTCCTCACGTCCATATTGCATTTTTGAAATTCACCAGCTGTGACAATCAAGCTTTAATACGGTGTATTCCAATTCCTGCTGTAGCTGGTCATTTGAACATGCAATCATAAAAATTGGTCAGTCATTTCATAAGCTGTACAGCAATAACATATTGAATTTTCAAGAGTCTATGACAATTTTAAATGCCTGGACAAAAAAGTTTGGAGACACCTCGTATCATAAACTGAAGTATCTATACCAGGTGAGAGGTGTATACTAGATATGAACGAAAAATGATACATGACAAAAATAAGGTGCTTATTCAGATTGGTACTTATAGCGATAAACAAAAATCAAGAAAAACTTTTATATTGTACCTACTTGTGACGGAATGAAGATTGTATATTCAAAAATTAATGAAGTATTTTTATTTATGAAAAACAAATTTGTGGTTTTTTACCGAGGACAGATAATTAGTGATTATTTTGACAGTTTTCATGTGAATTAGAGTTGTCTACCCTTGTCTACCGATTCGTTGATTGTAAAATGGACGTCTTTTTGTCCTCATTGAAACTGATTAAAATTTGGCTTTCTTGGATAAAAAAAATTAAAACTACTTGATCAAATTACATGATTTTTGGAACTTTCCGTACATAAATCATACAGACATTTCTGTATTTTCTTTAATTTTAAATGCCTCCATAAGTGCCAACCTGAATAAGTACCAAAAAGCCTTAAGGCAACAAACGTTGATTAACTCGGCTTTAGTATAATAAAAGGTAGATATGAAAGAAAAATTGATTGATGAGGAATATTGAACTCGAGTGAAGGAATGGCGTGAACTCCTTTGCCAGATTTTGCCTTTTGACAATTGAATTATTTTCCCTGGCATTTTTTCCTATTTTTCTTTTCTTTTTTTTCTTTTTTTATTTTTTCAGTCTTTCAAATTTTTTTAGCATCGATTTTCATTGCTTTTTTGTCCACTTTCCATTAATGTTTCACACCCTCTCTTCTTTCATTCATTTATTACTCTCTCTTTTTAGCTCTCTCTTTCTTTCTGTCTCTTTCACTTTCTATCCCTGCCCACTCTCTCTATCTCCCTCTTTCTCTCACATTTTCTATCTCTCTTCCTCTTTCTTCTCCCTCTTTCTATCTCTCTCTCCTTTTCTATCTCCATTCCCTCTTCCCCTCCCTCTCTATTCCCTTCTCCCCTCCCTCTCTTTCCCTTTGTCTGTAACATTTTCTATTTCTTCTACTCTATCTCTCACTTTTTCGCCCTCTCCTCCTCACTCTCTTTCCCTTTTTCTCTTTACCTCTCTCTCTCTCTGTCTCTCACACTTTCTATCTCTCTCCCTCTTTTCCCCATCTCCTTTCTTTCCGTCACACACTTTCTATCTCTCCCCTCTCTCATTACCTCCATCCTCATTATTAATATGCTTCGGTTATTTTCCTGAAACTAATGATTTGTTGTTTCTGATTTCTCCGATCCATTTGTTCCGCTGGATAACTTTCTTTTTCTGCAGAAAAAGAGGCTCAATTCAAAGTAATTCTCCACCGATAATCCCCTTCTCTCCTGTCATCTTCATCCAAGCTCATTAAAATTGATGAGCCAATATTTTGCACAAGATCTCAGAATCCTTCATCTTCAGGATTCCAGACGATCAGATAATTCTCCTCCAGCTTGAGATTATGTTCACAACAAACCGCAAATTTTATTTCAATGGAAGATCTAAAAAAAAAAAATCAAGTGTTAACTCCTTTCCTTTGCCTTACACTTGATCTCTATATGAGATGCATGGATATTCGAATATTCCATTAAAGTTCTCTGTTACCTTTCAAATGTAGAGAAGCTGCACCAATCCTCATGGTAGCCATATGGGGGGAAATTTTATTTTGGCTTTGAATATTATGTTATTTTGAATATTAAGTCAAGGATATTTTGTAGGGTGAAATATCCTCATGCCAGGTTATCCTGACAAACCTTGGACATTCGAGGACAGTGTCTAGTAGGCATTGAAGTTTTCTCCTAGGAATTCAAGTTTTCTTTGTTATGGGCGCCAATCGAGGATAGAACTGCCGTCTATCAACAAGATAGCTTTGGATTCGACCCCTAACCCTGACTCAGGATGGGTGCTAGTCTAGCCACATTGGAGAGCTGTGATGCAGCAACAAAACAGTTTATCTGTGGATGACTAATATATATATATATATATATATATATATATATATATATATATATATATATATATATATACTAGCGGGGGTGTACCCGGCGTTGCCCGGGTGTTTGGAGGTGTGTATATATATATATATATATATATATATATATATATATATATATATATATATATATATATATTCAATTTTCTTATTTTGTCTAAGTCAGAGGTAGGCCTCCTATCAGATGGCAGACATTCACCCACTATCTAATACGTTTCAACTGGGACATCTTTTTAAGATTTCTCAGTTGGAGTGTATGAGATGTAAAATATATATATATATATATATATATATATATATATATATATATACCGTACTTTGGGATAATTGCGCCAACTAGCTAAAAGCTTTTGGCAAAGACGCATATAAAGAGCACTTTTTTTTTAGTTGGCACAATTACCCCAAAGTACGGTATATATATATGTGTGTGTTCGTGTGTATATCTCTCTACTTATATTTATATATAAAACGTACTTTGTGTGTCTGTAAGTTCATTCCCTATTGACTGCAAAACAGTTGGGCCGATTTTTTGTTAATTCCACATAAATGTTCTTTGTGTCAGGGCATGTTCTTTTCTTTTTTCTTTTTTTTTTAAATTTCATTTTCACCCAAAACAAGGCACAGGTGGCTACTATCTAGGACATAATTTGCAGGGGTACTATGTAGGGAGTTGAGCAGCAAAATGTCTGTTCACATTACACTTGAACTTCTGCATGTCAGTACAGTCGAGGAAGCAGGAACCCAGAAAGGAATTCCAAAGTCTAGCAATTCTGGGGAAAAAGCTATTAGAGTAAAAGGCTTTCTTACATCTGGGGATTTCTACTGTGTAGGGGTGGGATTTTGCTGCTTGTAGGGTTTGTTGGAAGTATTTACGTCGAGTGGGTGCAAAGGCTTGTAGTTGTTGTCAGCAAATATACGCATCTAAGAGACAAGTTTATCAGGGAGGTCATTTATGAATATCAGGAAAAATATAGGTCCAAGGATCGACCCTTGAAGTATACCTGCATTTATGTCTTATTGTTTTGACATACGACCATCTGGGTGATTTTCAGATCATCTAGTGTGGTTTTTGTCAGTTGAGGGAAATCTGGAAGGGAGTGGCTTTCTTGGTCCAAAGTAGAGTTGGAGGCAAACCGCCGGGCAAGCAGATTAGCCTTCTCGGAGCATATTTTTAATAGTTCAGCTGGGATGAGATCAGTTTCACATGCTTTTGAGGTGTCTAGTTTTTTATGATGTCATGTACTTAGGTAGGTTCAAGGTTACCACCCTTGTGCAGCCTAACATCACAAATATTTTTGAGAAGTTTTATCAGCTCACAAACAGAAGGGTCTAGCATATTAAATCAACAGTACGTTATCTGATAAGACATGGGTTCGTTCGAAATGAATGTTTCTATTTAGAGCACAACTGAACCATGATATGTGGCTTTTCAACTTTTAATTCAAACCATTATATAAAACAATTTTATAAAATCAACAGTAAATTCTCTACAGTGCAATGTACACTACAATGTATTGTAGATTGTCACTGTAGGGAAGCATGTGAAGCTTCCCCAGTGCACTGCAATGGGTCCCCATTTAGAGTAGGCAAATAAGCGATTTGATTGAAATATGGGCAATTTCACCAATTTCGGCAAAAATAAAAGTATTGGAAGTGTGGAACATTCCTTGATCGTCATTCAATCCCGGGTAACGTCGGATCTCTCCATATATATAGATATACATACACACACATACCAGGTTATAAGTATTCAAGAGAGATAACTAATGAATTTAACAAGGTTATTAAGAGTGCTCAATAAAAGAAGAGCAAGATATATTTTTATTGATATAAACAAATTTGCATGGTTGCGACACTAGACCTGCTAATGTTTCGGACAAATGGTCGGTTAAAACCAGAAATCCTTATCAGGTGACTTAATAAATGGTTTCTTTCCACAGAAGAAACCAGTCCTCGAAAAAAAAACCCGTCTTTCAAAAAGAAAAGTTTTTTGTTTTTTTTTGAGGATTGGTTTCTTCTGTGGAAAGTAACCACTTATGAAGTCGCTTGACGAGGACTTCTGGTTTTAACCGACTATTTGTCCAAAACATTAGCATATCCAGTATCATGAACATGTAAATTTGTTTATATTTACGTCATTCAATGGCGTAATAAAAAGAAAAAAGGTAATTTCTCTCCCAATTTTCGGATTTGTAATCATCTCAAATGCATTTAATTTCTTTTAAAATTGATAACTGCTTTTTCTTCCGATGAGTTAAGGGCAAAATAAATTCATTAATTGATATAATAATTAAATGAATGATTTTGCGCTATGAAACAGCTGTCAAGAATTGTGCATGCCAAACATAATTTAAGAAATAAATGGTAAGATGGTCAACATTTTGAAATTTAGAATACAGACTTTTGTCATTTATTTGTTAAATAACATGCTCATGACTGTGTAGCAACATTATTGCTTATGTAGAAACAAGTAAAGAATATATCCTGCTCAACTTCGATATTGAGCAATCTTCATTACTTACTATACCTCTGGAAAGCAATAACCTCATATATATATATATATATATATATATATATACATATATATATATATATATATATATATATATATATATATATATATATATAACTACTTAATCTACTCACATAAAATTAATATACGAAAATATAGATTTATGCGTAAACTTTAAGTATTTACTTCAAAAGTGCTCAATACGTAGGTAGAGCTAGTTAATAAGTTATAAAATGTATATGGCGATTAAGAGCATAAACCTGAAGAATCCTAGAGTGGATGAAACGTGAAATATTCAGTGTAGCTTAATCACTATATACATTTTATAACTTATATATATATATATATATAACCTCATTTTTCCCATTTTCTTTGGGAAGTTTGTTCAACCGAGGTATGGGGCATCTTGCTGGATATTAGACATTACATTCATCTGCAATCTCATATATTCCAACCGAGAGATCTTTTCAAGATTCTAAACGTCCCTTTAAGTGCAATTGTTAGAGCCAACACAAGACACTTAAATGTACATTCAAGTGATATCTATTATGTAACAGCTAATCAAGAGTGGACATTTTCTGCGTGTCAGCAATTGGGGTTTATTTCTTTTCTTTAGTGAAAATAAGACCGCAGTAGTCGAGATGAAGATGGAGGGGAGCTTCTACAATTTTGGATTTACGTTAAATTCAATTCTCAGGTTTGTTAATTGCATTTGTCTCATCCTACAACGAAAACGTCTGTAAACGTACGTACACAAGTGATGTCATTACTATAGATGTTTGTGATGATGCGGGAGTCGAAAAAAAAAAAAAAAAAACTGCAACAATTGATAAGAATTAAAACGTACAAGTTCATTAGTACTGAAACCATCGATGCATTGATTGATAAGTGAGGCTTATTTCACCCTTATTGGTATTATTAGTAGCAATGATCGGCACTAGTTTCATGCATAATTTGTGTTGCTGCTCTTTGCCGTCTTGTTGTTGTTGTTATTGTTGCTGTAGTAGCGGTAGCGGTAGCACTGTGAGTAGTGAAAATCCGTACGGATGGAGATGAGATTGGGTAAAAGGAGGCGGAGCTGATGAGAAGCAGACAATAGAAGCAACAGTAAAGCCGATAGCATCTCTCTCTCTCTCTCTCTCTCGATCTCTCTCGATCTTTCTCTCTTGATCTCTCTCTTTCTTTCTCTCTTTCTTTCTCTTTCTCTCATTCTCTTGCTCTCACGTTCTCTCTCTCTCTCTCTTAATCTCCCTCCCTCTCACTTTCTCTCTTTCTTGATTTTCCTCCCTCTCACCTTCTCTCTCTCTCTCTTGATCTTCCTCTCTCTCATTTTCTCTCTCTTGATCTCCCTCCCTCTCACTTTCTCTCTCTCTCTCTCTCTTGATCTCCCTCCCTCTCGCTCTCTCTCTCTCTTGATCTCTTTCTTTCTCACTCTCTCTCTTGATCTCTCCCCTCTTCCTCTCTCACTCTCGATCTCATCTCATCTCTCTATCTCTCTCGTAGCTGTATCTGTATATACTGAAGCTGGCAATTATCACCATGGCCATTGGCAAGGTTGTAGTGTTTGCATTTGAGTAATATGGCTGTATATTTCCAATCCATTCTAGACACGTTATTAGCGTTACTTCATCATCCACACTGAGCTCTGCGCTGTTTAAAATTTGTCACTCCTGTTGCTGTTTGCTGTTGCGGCCACCGTTCTCTCTGCTAATGTCTTATGTTTGCGGATGTATCGGATCTATCTGGAAGCTGGAGAATACCTTATATTTGACAAATGGAAAGACCTGATCTCCACCAGGTGTAATCGTTCGGAAGAGAGGAATATTTTTTTAAAAAATCAAAAAGGTGGAAAAAGATAGTGTTACACACAGACACACATGCATATATATATATAAATATACACTAACATACGCACATCTATACACATCACAAGCACATACACACACGTATATATATATATATATATATATATATATATCCATCACATACACCTATTTATATGTACACGTTATAACTCTACACATCATAAACACACACATATATATACACAC
The DNA here is from genome assembly GCF_053919585.1 of Euprymna scolopes. Classification (NCBI taxonomy): domain Eukaryota; kingdom Metazoa; phylum Mollusca; class Cephalopoda; order Sepiida; family Sepiolidae; genus Euprymna; species Euprymna scolopes. The sequence continues at coordinate 9,470,999 of NC_136517.1, forward strand.
ATAATACATAAATACACATGTGTGTGTATATAAGTATACTTTCACATGCGTATAATATACAAGTACATACACTGATGAAAAAGATGACAAGAAATGATTAATCCAACGTTTTTAGCTTTGGAGAATAACCCAGGGACAAATGTCACAATGAAGACATGTGCCGAGACCCAGCATCCCGCAACACGGTGGTCAAGAAAGAAATTGATCTCCAACTCTTCTATCTTATTTTCCCGTCGCACCACCAAGACCACAGCTACACAGAGCTCGGCCCACATTCCGCCTGGGAGACCCTCCGTCACAGTGTCCACTTTCTTATCCCGCGTATCGCCATCTCGTTCCGCACAGTCATCATCGTTATCGCCGTCATTGTCAACATTTCTACGCCTGACGACCACAGCTTCAATGGCACTACTATCCCCGCAACCTCTACGACGGTATGAATCTCTTCTGTGTGGAGGACATGGCACACATCACTGGTCAGTCCGCTGCTACAAAAAATGAAAAAATTAACCGGTTGAAAAAAAAAAAAAAAAAAAAAAAAATCGGCGAAATAAAAAGTGGAGCTCATCTTGATTTTTTTCCTGGTTTTTATTTACTTGAAATCTTGAATGCTCCAAAGATATATATATATACACATAAATATACATATATATATGTATATTTACCTGTATCAATATTTTGTTCATCCCGCTTAAAACTTGGTAAATGAAAGGAAAAACCCCTGATAAGGGAACAACTAAAAAAAAAGCTAACGGATAATTCACACAAAAAAAAAAAAAAAAAAAAAATTGCTAAACCGCTTCCATAAAAAGGACGCTATATTTGTGTAGCCCTGTTGCTACGTTCACCAAAACCAGCAAGATTTTTGCAGCATGGAGAGCTGTTTACCATGAATCTTCGACGCTACTTTGAACGTACGCTTCCATGCAGAGGTTAAAGATGCAAATTCTAACTAAGGATTTAACACTTGCTCTACGGTATTCTAACTATTACTTCTACTGCCTTTCTGTTTTATTTTACTTCTGGAAATTCCCCCTTCTACTGTGCAGCTATCTCTACGATTCTATCGGACTTCTTCCAGTCTTTATTTTTGACTCTTGTCTGGTGGATTCTGTATTGCAAACCTGCCATATTCTTTTAATTTGGTTCTCATAACAGATTTTGTCATAATGTGACAAGAGAGAAAAAATATTAATTTTCATCCAGATGGATCCCCCCCAAAATAAAAAAAAATTGTTTAATTTTGTTTAATCAAGCTTATTAATTGATTTGATGTTTTCTAAATTTAAAAAAAAATATTTAAAAAAACAAAAAAAACAAAGGCAATATATTTCTTTTAATTAAAAATTAAAATTAGTTCTGCAAAACGAATAATTGTATTAGTGAATATCGATTCTACATATTTTTCTTTTATTTTATAGAATTGTTTATAGGTTTGAGGAAAAAATAAATAAGATTTAGACAAATAACTTTTTAATTAGATATTTTTAAAAAATGAATAC
>NC_136517.1:9480000-9490000 GCF_053919585.1 Euprymna scolopes
TAAACTAAAGAATTTAGTTTTATACAAAAGAAAATGTGGATTGCCTTTGTTTAAATTCAGACGCATCCGATTTATCCAATAAATATTCCACAAAAATTTCAGTTTCTTTGGCATACTTAGTTTTTTTAGGGGGTTTTAAGGGCTTTTGAAGGGTTTTTAAGGGTTTTTGAAGGGTTTTTTTAGGGTTTTTTAAGGGCCAATCTGGGTACAAGCTTCTATTTTAACATTCAAATATATCAGAGTTGCATTAAATTTAATTCCTACTTCTTGAAGGTTAATTAAGCAAGATTCCCTGAATTTCAATTTCTTAAGATCCCTTCAGTTAAATTTTATACATGCTTTAGAATAAAAAAAATTATGTGATGGAATTTGGTAGGAACTGAAAGAAGGATTCTAGACGTAAGGTTTAATAGTATTTTATTTTGATTTTAATCTTCATAAGTGAAACATTAAGTCGTTCAAAACTATTCTATTCAATGAATTAAGTTTACCCATCCTAAACAAGTATTGTAATGTGTGTGTGTGTGTGTGTGTATATATATATATATATATATATATATATATATATATATATATATATATATATATATATATATATATATATATCAAGTCTTGGAAGCTTTTTTAATCTTGAAATCTATTAAAAAAAAAAATTTAAGTTTTAGTCCTTCGTTGGAAAATTATTTTGTCAGTCATTTAATCTCCTGCAATCGCTGAATCAACTTGCTTTCTCGAATTCACAATGGTCCTAAGTTTTCAGGGACGATCAGTCGTTTACTATGAAACAGTGTTTCCGGAATTTAAAAACAAAACAGTATATTAAATCATGAGTCCCCAGCAGTGTTGATCAAACGCCACCTCCCTTAAACGAAAGAACATAAATTATTAATATTCCGGATGTTTGGATCCAGTTTTTTGTTTTTGCTCCATTAGGCTAACCTATTCATGTCATCAAAACAAAAAAATTCCTTACCTAGGTCATTCGTCCTTGTCTCCCCCCAAAAAGCTATATTATTTTATTATTTACAAATCTACTGTATATATTTGTCGAAGGTGCCTGTCCCAGTGGTCTGATGGATAGAGCTGCTGACCATCAACTCGATGGTTGTTGGTTCAATACCCAGAATTTGGAGAGGTGCTAATCTAGCCACACTGTAGAGCCGTGATCCAATGAAATGGTCTGTCTGTAGATGACTATATAAGTCATCTACAGACATGGTTTCTCTACATCAGAACTCTTCAGTGGTGCTAGACAGGCAGGTGGTTCAAGCTGAGAGTGAAACTACCTTGTTTTTTTTTTTTTTCGTTTTTTTTCTTTTTTTGTTCTTCCTTTTTGACAGTCAGAGATTTTAACTGTGATGCTATATACCAGAAGAAATCTAATTCTATAAATAATATCGGCTGCCAAAAAAGTGCTCCATATATATATATATATATATATATATATATATATATATATATATATATATATATTAGCATTTCGGCCAGGCGTTGCCCGGGTGTTTGGAAGTGTATCCTGAGCAAAAACAAAACAGTCAATTTTTTTAACTTTGACCCCTATTATGACCCCTTAATATTTATGTTTTGGGGCTCAAATCAAGTTATTAAGTTAGATCCATGTCCAAGGAACCTATATCTAAATTTTCAAGTGTTTAGACCCAAAATTGTCGGAGGAGTTTGGTAGAGTTCTCAAAGGTCAAATCGTTGAACTTTGACGCCTTAACAGCGAAATTCCTGGCCGTAAACCGATCACATCGATTTTCCTAAATCTCAGTAACCTGTATATCAAATTTCGAGTCTGTAGACTAAAAATTGACAGAGTTATTGCGTAGGGAAATGTACACAGACACATAGACAGACACACAGACACGTTCACTTTTATATATATATATATATATATATATATATATATATATATATATATATATATATATATATATATATCGGAAGTAAACATGTAAAACCAAAGGATGCATGTATATCACGTTCATATTATTTTATTAGAAGTATCATTTGTCTTACACGTGTTTCCTTGAATAGTGGAAATTCACCAAACAACTCACCAGAGGCAGATTTATGTTCCTCAGAAAAAAGACATATATATATATATATATATATATATATATTTTTTTTTTTTTGTTTTTTTTGTTTTTTTGCATATTTCTTTTTTCAGGATTTACATCAGGAGGCTCTCTCTCTATATATATATATATCTCTATATAAACATTTTTATATAAAATGGATAGTAGCCTTTCCAATTTTGCAGAACCTAATTTAGCAAACTGATATAAAAAGAAAAATGATTAGCTATATATCCATGTTATTATGGCAACTCTAACCCAGTTTTAATAAACCTGGATTTATTTAAACTGAGTCAGTGTTTATTTATAATATATATATATATGTATCTATCTATCTATATATCTATAAAAGTGAAAGTGTCTGTCTGTGTGTGTGTGTGTGTGTGTGTGTGTGTGTACATTTCCATACACAATAACTCTGTCAATTTTAAGCCTACAGATACGAAATTTGATATATGGGGTACTGAGATTTGGGAAAATCGATGTGATCGGTTTTCGGCCAGAAATTTCGCTGTTAAGGGGTCAAAGTTCAACGATTTGACCTTTGAGAACTCTACCAAACTCCTCCTACAATTTTATGGTCTAAACACTTGAAATTTTAGATATATATTCCTTGGACATGGATCTAACTGAATAACTTGATTTCATCCCAAGATAATAAATATTAAGAGGTCATAATAGTGATCAAAGTTAAAAAAAACTGACCGCTTTTTTTTTTTTTTTGCTTAACATACACCTTCAAATACCCGGGCAACGCCGGGCACCCATGCTAGTACATATATATGGTTGATCACGACGGCTTCGCGGTAAGAAGTAAAGTTTGAATTATTCAGATCCAGGTTTTAAATTGTTCAACCTGTAGTACATCATCCACACTGATGATTGTTGTGTGTTTGAATATTAAATTATTGATGGAGTAACAAAATACATATTTATTTCATTATATATATATATATATATATATATATATATATATATATATATATATATATATTAAATTATTTATTTGATTATATATATATATATATATATATATATATATATATATATATATATATATTAAATTATTTATTTCATTATATATATATATATATTAAATCCCCGAAACAGTGTTTCATGGTAAACAACTGATGATCCCTTTAAAAATAAAAAATTGGTATTATAGTAAATTCGAGAGAGTTGATGCAGTGATTGCAGGTGATTAAATGACTTACTGACTAGATGGTTTTTTAACGAATGATAAAAAGTGATTTTTTGTATAGTTTCAAATGTTAAAAACTTCAAAGACTATATATATATATATATATATATATATATATATATATATATATATATATATATATATATATATATAATACTTGTTTATTGTTATATAAACATGGTCACATCCTGCTGCTACAAATAGCCACTTGTTTCAATCAAACAACAGATATCATCAGGCAGCGACTTGACTATTCAAAAGTTCAATGAATAACCTTATTATTAGATTATTCATTGAACTTTTGAATAGTCAAGTCGCTGCCTGATGATATCTGTTGTTTGATTGAAACAAGTGGCTATTTGTAGCAGCAGGATGTGACCATGTTTATATAACAATAAACAAGTATTATCAGCTCTTTTTATTGAGCACTATCTAACAACCTCGTTGAATTCATTAGTCCATTACTTTTGAATAAAAAAAACCGAGTATATATATATATATATATATATATATATATATATATATATATATATATATATATATATATATATATATATATATATATATATATTAGGTTGTTATTATTCAGAGGTAAGGTAACCAGTGAAATATAACGTGCTAAATACAAGAGTGCTCAATACGGAGGTCGAGCAAGATATGTTTATTTGTTTTCACATAAGCAGCAATATATTGCTAACACAGTTATGAGCATGTTTTGGTCAGCCAGTTTTTTTTTAACTACAGACCTCTTCAGGCAGTCTTGCCTATACGAAAGCAAATTTTGCTTCCGTATAGGCAAGACCACCTGAAGAGGTCTGTAGTTTAAAAAATATGGCTGACCGGAAAATCTCATGACTGTGTAGCAATATATTACTGCTCATGTAAAAACAAATACATATACAGTGTAACCCGAATATAATAAAAACTAATATAAGAGAGATTTTCTCTGGTCCTAAATTAGGGCCTGTTTTACTGTATAGTGTGACCCGGATATAAGAGAGCTACAGGACCCGGAAAAGAAATCTTTTATATCCGGGTTATATTGCACATATATGTTCACATGCACGTATAGACGACAATAGTTTGTTTTATCTACAATTCTATGTAACTGATGAATTTGATAAAATAGCAATCGTTTTTTTGATACAATTGTGATTTTTATCATTTTTTTTTTTTTTCGGTTCTTTCACTATTTCTCCTATTCACTTAGTCCATAATTATTCAACTTAATTTTTTTTTTTTTATCGTTTACGGTTTTTATGGAAATAGTGTTTTTCTTTTAATTTACAGTTTTGTTTCAATCAATATCGTTGCAAACGTAAAAAAAAAAAAAAAAAAAAAATACAAGACTTTGTGTGGGCAGAAAATGTTTGTATTGGAGGGGAAAAGGCTCGATAGAGGTAAAGAGAAATTAGGAAAGGAATTTCTAATAGTGTTTGTAATGTTTGGTAAATTAACCAGAAATAACTGGACGGATAGGAAAAGATCAAAGAGAATTCGGTAATATTTCTTCTTCTTCTTCTTCTTTCTTTCTTTTTGGTTTTTCCTGCTTCCTTTTCTTTCTTTCTTTTATGCTTTTTCTTCTTCTTTTTGCTTCTTTATTTTTCCCTTTGGTCTTTCCTTTGCTTTTTCTTTCATTCTCTCCACCTTTCCTTTTTCTTCAAGTAATCATGATATAGATTTGTTTTACATTTTGGTGCTAAGTATCGTCTTGTAGGTCTGATTATTGGACTCGTCTATCAATCCGTCTCTGTTTTTCACTAGATTCTTTGAAACGTAGTCTTTTTACATAAAAATCATTTGATGCACGTGCGTTCTTATTACAAGCACGCATACACGCACGCACACGCACACACACACACACACACACACACATATATATATATATATATATATATATATATATATATATATATATATATAAGGATATCAATTTGAATTTTGTAAATTATAATTCACCACTTTTATTATTCAACAAAAGGAATACAAGTTGAAACTTAAATTTCCTTATTCCATAGAGTTTCAAAGAATGGCTCTGATCCTCAAAGGAAAAATATATTTAGTTCCCAGAATTTTTTATTTTGTAAACTTGAAACTTAACAGTTCAAAATGTCAAGTTTACAAAATGAATAATTATATACACGTATATACATCTGTGTGTGTGTGCATATGTCTGTGCGCACAAAACAATTATCACCCCCCCCTAAAAAAAATGACACGACGTATATCTAACGTAAAGATATACGCAAAATAAATCTTTTATTTGTAAGATGCGATGTTCTTATTCAAAACCTATTTTTTAGGTAATGCTGTAATCAGGTTCATCCAGCCTGGAGGTGTAGGAGGAGGAGGGAGGCGATTTGTTTATTAGAATTGATTTTTCTTTTGAGTCAGTAGTAAGCCAATATTCGGAAATTCTGGATTCTCTACTTTTCTTTACCCATTATTCAATTCTCTTTTCTTCTTTTTTTTATTAGGTAATATTATATTAAGTCTTTTATCTCCAATTTTTCTATAGAGACTGTTTTAAATTATATATATATATATATATATATATATATATATATATATATATATATACACACACACCTTTCACAATTTTTAATGTTTTCTTTTTTATTGCCCTGACACCATTTTTCAGTATTTTACTTGCAATGATTTATTTACTTTCTCGTCTGCTTTTTCTCATTTGTTCTTGTCTGACCTCCAAAAATCTGGAAAATATACGTTTCATTAATTGAAAAAAAAATTTTTTTTTTTTTACTTTAATGATGAGACGATTCCAATATTTTTCCCGATTCTGATTCTTTTTAAATTTCTAAATATAGAGTTCTCCCTGTAGCATGTGCATATATTTTCGTAAACGTATAAATACACTTGTGGGGATGATCCATGGAGTATAGTTTTATTGGTACTATAAAATCGATCGATATTTATCATTTTATCATTAATATGAGTAATGGAAAATTAATTTTTAAACAAAACAAAACCAACAAAAGAAATCGTTTTTTGGCATGAGAAAATAGGTACACATTTTGTTCGATACTGATATCTAAAAAAATTCCGATTTTTTTTTTCAATTCCCAATTCTCGTTCCAATACTACTTAAGACGAAATAGTCATCCTGCGATTCCATATTTCTTTAAAACCTGTAGCTTTATTTGCGTTTCATATGTGGAACTCCATTTTATTGATGAAGTTTATATTTAGTATGAATTTTTTTTGCTTGTTTGTTTTTTTTTGTTGTTGATTTGTTTCAAAAAGGAAATTTGATTTGCATAAAATTATTTTTTTTATGTTCTTTAAAATCACTGCAGTTCAAGTTTATCACTTGTTTTCTTATTGGATTTATTTGTTCAGCCATTTTTTTTTTTTTTTTTTAAAGAAAATTTAGATTTAGGATTATTCAATTTTTGTTATAAAATTAACATTTATGAAAACGATATTACGTTTCTGAGTTTTTCAGATGAAGATTGATTGTTCATATTATTTAAATTCTTAGAACTACTGTTCTCATCTTGAGTGTTAGTTTCACATTTCAGTCGATGTAACCTCCGACCTTCTTCAGGTGTATTTTGTCAATCTTTGGAATCTTTCTGAATTTGTTGGACTCTGGAATCTGTAAAGAATTCCGAATGGAAGCCTTTATTTAGTCCATGGAGATAGCATGCTCTTGCTCCGCCAGTCATAACTGGGTTGCAGTCCTAAGTAATTCGCAATTGTATTTTGTGTGTAAACTCGCACTGAGGCTTGAACCTTCGATATCTTTAGTGTAACTTACGACTGAATTTTACCAAGTACTTTATCCACTACACCATGGGTCCTTGTGGACTGCAGAGAGCATGCGGCCCCCATAGATTAAATAAAGTATTCAGTTTGAAAATCTATGCAGATTCTCACGTGTGACAGAAAGATTCCCATGTTTGACAAAATGCACCTGAAGAAGGTCGGAGATTGCATCGACGTAAAAGTGAAAATAACACTTAAGGTGCTAACAGTAATCGGAAGAATCTAAATAATACAAATAATCAATCCTCATCTCAAAAATTAGCACGTTTACCCCGCCATGGCTGATAGAATGAGAACAATCTACTCCTACAGATTAAGTAAAGCGTTCAATTCAAAATTCCGTCCAGGTTTCCAATTTTGTTAAAAAGTTCAACAAGATACACCTGAAGAAGGTCGGAGGTTACATCGACCGAAAACTTGTGAAAATAACACTGAAGATGAGCACATTAGTCTGATGAATCCAAATAGTATGGATGGAAACATTAATTGTTAGCAATAAGTGTTAGTCGTTTTCTCCCATCCATTCATGTGAAAAATTCCCCAAAATACTAACAATATTTTTTTCAAATAGTAAAGAAAAAAAAAAGTTTTTAAGTGACACTCTTCTGAAGGTTGAAGTTCAATCCTCAATGCAGGCAATACTCAAAATACAACTGTATCCAATCATGACCGGTAGAATGAGCACACACTCTCACCATCGATTAAACAAAGGGTTTCGTTCAAAATTTTTGTGCAGATTCCCCAAGTTTGACAGAAAGACAACTGAAAAATTTTGGAGGTTACAGCGGTGGAAATGTTGTGGAAATAGTACTTAAGATGAGAACAGTAGTCGGACGAATCCAAAGAATGCAAATTATTAATCCTCATCTCAAAAAATTCAACTCCACCCTCATCTGACCCCAATTTAAATGAATGGCTCTCGTCTTGGGGAAGCGCAATGTTTAGACAAGCTCTGTGACTGACCTTCCACTGACCTTCCACTCCTGATCTGAAATGAAGCCCATAGATCAAATTTGGCTTCTGATCTGAAATGGGCCCATAGATCAAATTCGTTGTCAAGACTGCTGGAAAAATGCAATTTTCTATGCATATAAGAACCAGCTACGTCCTAGGATGAAGTACTATTGCCACATTTCGGCAGGAGCTGTTCGGAGCACCCTATCCTGCCTTGATAAAGTTGAAAACCGGTTTCGAAATCTAGTAGGATTTGTCCTATTCTCTTCTCTGTAGCCTCTCTCCTACAGAAAAGACATTGCGAGCCTGTTTCTTTTTATTTTTTTAATTCAATTTTCATCCCAAACAAGGTACAGCGCCACTTTGAAGTAGAGGGCTACTAACGGGGACATAAGTTGCAGGGGTATTATGTAGGGAGATGAGTAGCAAGATGTCTGTTCACATTACACTTGAACTTCTGCATGTCAGTACAGTTGGGAAAGCAGAATCCCAGAAGGGAGTTCCAAAGTGTAGCTGTTCTGGGGAAGAAACTATTGTAGTAAAATGCTTTCTTACACCTAAAGATCTCTACTGTGAAGGGGTGGGATTTAGCTGCTTATTCCAGTAAAACATGAGTAGATAAGGTTTTTATATATATATATATATATATATATATATATATATATATATATATATATATATATATATAAAACTCAAATGACCTTGTAATGAGTGATGTAACCCACTTTTCGGTTTACGACATCCGGCTGCACATGCGCGCATAAACATTAACCCATAACAGCGAAAACAAATAAACACAAATCGCTACTTTTGTAGAATTTGTTTTACTGTGTACGTTTTCAGTGTCCCAATTGTTTCTTTTTTTTTTTTTCACGTTTAAATTATCCAAATAAACAATTGTTAATACTTTCTGGTTTTTTTTTTGTTTTGTTTTTTTTACATCGTTCATTTCCGTATTGTCTTAATTAGTTTTAATTGACCTTATTATTAACATATAAATTAAATATTTGACCCAATGAGTCATGAATGTTTGTTTAAAATAAATGAAAAAAAGTTACATTTTATTTTCATTTTCTATTTAAAAAGCCATTCTTAACATGGGGAGAGTGTTTTTAACTATTCTGTATTTCAACTAACAATTTCATTTAAAAAAGACATATCAAAATTTGTATTATGGTATCTGTTCAGTGCACATTTACCTATAAGTATGGCAAACCACTTATAATTTAATGGCTGTAAGTTTTATTTTTTTTTTTCAAAAATAAATAATTATAAACAGAACGACTCATAGAAATCTATTTATATTCTTTTTTCATTTTAATATACTTTCATAGAAATGTTTCTGTTATGTGACAAAACATATTTTCTTTACGTCACAAGTGTCACACTCATACATCAATTCCATAGCTAATATAACACTGACCCAACGGGTCACGGGTAGTCTAGTAATATATATATATATATATATATATATATATATAGAGAGAGAGAGAGAGAGAGAGAGAGAGAGAGAGAGGGAGCTGTGTATATATAGCAAAACAATGAAAAAAATCAAAGTAAACGAAAGCTATTTACCGTAACGACTCCTCAATAACTTCTTCATCGGCAGCCTCTTGTTCCCTTTCAAGCCTTTCCTGTTCAAGCTGTTCATGTCTCAAACGTTCCTCCTCCAAGCGTTTCTGTTCTCGGAGATTGCTGGCAAGACGCTGGGCAATAATCTTCCTGGCATGAGCCTGGAACAAGAAGAAAATAGAAAAAAAAAAATCAAAGATAATAACATAAAAACTCATGAAAGTTTTGACACTGAAAATAAAGATTCTTTATTTCAAGCAAAAATGTCCTAGGAATTAAGTGTGGAATGGCTTGGTCTATGACGTTCTGACCATTTCATAGTGAAGCTGGGAAAAATATGGTGGCTTCTTGAAAAATGATTTTTGAGAGATTTTTTAGGAAATTAAATCAACCAAAGGCGCAC